>NW_026131793.1:0-93993 GCF_903995435.1 Acomys russatus | reverse complement strand
TCTCTAAATATCTAAGAATTGGAATGATTTGGAACTAAGATGAAATATTTGAGCAAGCAGTATTAGCCTATGACTTTAATCCAAGCAGAAATAAATGTATCTCTATAAGTTAGTCATTTTTTAAATTCTAGAGTTACAATGAGCAAGTTGGTGTTGGTTCACACCTTTAACTCCAGCACTTGAGAGGCAGAGGAAGGCACAAAGAATTACAGTGGATTTAATTTTAAAAGTGACTTGGAAAAGAAGGCTGAAATACAAAGTGAATGTCCCTTGTGATCTAAAAGTAAATACACTATGTGTAGAGAGAGAGAGAGAGAGAGAGAGAGAGAGAGAGAGAGAGAGAGAGAGAGAGAGAGAGGAGAGAGAGAGAGAGAGAGAGAGAGGAGAGAGAGAGGGAGAGAGGAGGAGAGAGGAGAGAGGAGAGGAGGAATATAGGTATATTTATCCACACATACTAAGGTATATTTACTTTCAATTTTTCAAAATAATATTTTTATTTCAATTGAAAAAGAATACTTTTTATGTTGAAAAAACAAACAAACAAACAAAAAAAACCAAACATTTTACCCTAGGAAAGATATGGCCTGCTAAAAAAAAAAAAAGAAACGGATGTACCATCCCTTTTGGACTTAGGAATGGGGCAGAATTTTGTTTTTACCTTTCTAAGAGAATAAAAGCATACAATGAAGGAATCTGGAGACCACTGAACATGTGAAATATCTGAAGAAAAATAATATATCGTAAGGGGAAACCATCCCAAGAAAAACATCAAATTGGCTAAGTGGTATTGATTCACTCTACAAACTAAAGTGGCAATTGGTCTTTATGTGGTCCCACTTCAATTAAAAATTAAAGCTAGCCTTGGGGTTGGAGTGTGGCTCCCTCCTTCTCTAAACTCACATATGCTTGTCAGAGTACAATCCTAAAAATTCTGTCTCATATCATAAAAAGATCCTGGTATGAGACATAGAAAACAAAAAGGGACTATTCTTTTGCCACTAATCTCATAATCTCTTGGTTTTCATTTGAATCTCTGAAACATTTAAGATATAAATATTATCTCAAAATCTATAAGATTATTATGTACATATAACTTTCTGTCATGAAAGAATTATTAGTTAATATAGATGATAATTAATAGAGTATTAACTAATTCTAGAATATGCTTCATCTACTCTGAGGCAAGTAACCAGGATCAAAGATTATGTAACTCAGATATCAAACCTTTAGGAGATCTGCTGCTTATGGCATTAAAATGTTTAACTTTCTCCCACTTCTAACAGTTATTTAGGTCTCTAAGAAGATGATGGTCTCATGACAAGGAATCCACCTGGATTTTGGCAGTGCTACCACTGGCAAAACTGCCTCATGCCTCTTCTGCTGTGCTAAATCGTGGCTATCTTTGGGTTGGCTGCTATGTTTTACTTAGACAGCAGTACTCAGTTGGCAAAAACCACTCAAAGATTAGATTCGACTACAAACTTTTTAGGACATTCAAATTGCTGAGTTTTAAGGGACTGATATGAACTATTTTACAGAACTTTGAACTCAAGTATACATTAATCCTAAGACTGCCAAACATAACCAAGCTGGACCATAGTGGAGAGCTTGCAGAAATAGCTTATTATTGTAAATAGTTTTCCTGATCTAGAGTTAAAATCTTTCCTTCTTATTTAAAAGGAGGGTTGTAAGGATGTAGAGATAATATAGAAATAAGAGGTAGGAAAGGTAGGTTATTGAATCTACTCTTAAACTACAAAGCTACCACTAGCCAAAAACTTACATTGGTACAGATCTTTGTATAATGATACAAATTCAGGTTATATTTGTTTCCATTGGTATAGATTGTTGGATGTTGATACAAAAATACAGTTATATTTTGGTTTTGTAGCTATGTAATCCTAAAAATATGAGTTATAGTCCTTTTGAAATCTATTATTCCAACAGTTTAGAACTAATTAAGAAGACATGCAAGTTATAATTAGTGAAACTTGTGGTCTTGTTAGGTACGATTTTAGTTAATTACAGAAATATACTTCCTAGGTTTGAACACATAGCAAATAACAAGAAACAAGCATTCAGATATCCTAGAGATAGGTGATCTTCAACAACCTTAGAGACCAACAGAATATGACATTAAAAGATGATGAACTCCAAAGGGAGTTTCCTTCAAATGTGACAAAGTTAGCCATCCAGCAAAAAACTGCCCTTTTGCTTAACTGCTGATAGTATGATGTCAGAGCTGTGGATAAGCAGACATAAGAATGCGTACTGCCAAATTCTGCCAGAAGAAGATAGATAAGTCCTCCATAATTCCTGCTTCACAGAAAAATCTGCATATATTCTAGGCCAATAGGCTGAAGAAGTGGATGCTACACATTACAGGGTAATCTTGGGTGACTGTCCAGGCAGCCAGCAGTCTCTGTCATATCTATAGCTGTGGAAGCTGCTTTTTTCTGAATTTTATGTTTACTCAGGTATGTTTATTCTACTCAGATCTTTGATGCATTGAGGACTACGTAGTTACAGTCTCACAGTAGAGCTTAAGTTTTTTAAGATTTAAGAAAACATTTTAAGGTCTAAAAAGATTTTTTCTAGGTTGATACATGGAAATTATTATAGCAAATGATTTAGGTACAGAACTTTGAACTTAGCAAGATAGGACAAATAGTAGAATACTTTCTCTTAGGTTGCCAAATAATAATGGGCATTGTTAATATAACTTTTACTAGATAGCTTATGGTTTACTGATGTTATAGAAAGTCTTTTATTTAGACAAATGGGGGAAATGAGGCAGGATATTTGATTACAATGTGAACCTTGAGATTGTGTACTGGAAAAACATCTCTGTAGTTGTGGTGTGTCTCAGACTTAGACATTTAGACCTTTAATCCAAGAGCTTTCTGTAAACAGAATTAAATAAAGTCAACCACAGGTCAAGAGGTGGAGCAAACAACCAGTTGACAAGAACTGAACATAGAAACAAAAACATAGAGTAAAAGCAAGTCCTGAGGCTGGGTAGAGATATGCACAGAAAGTAGAAAGGAGGGATATTCAGTTTTAAGGGTTTTTAAAGACAGTATGGAGCAGAAGGCACTTTCTCTGCTGTGGGACATCAGTTGAGTAGGAAGGTCAGCAGATGCTTTCTCTGCTTTCTGAGCTAATGGGCTTCAACTCCTGCATCTAGAGTCTTTATTGGTAGAATTGAAAGTTTGGGATTTTGTTAAAAAAAAAAAAATAGTGATCTGTCTGACTGCTATAGCATGGCCACATTGCAACTACAAGTTCCATTTGTTTTATTTCTTATATTTTTCTCAATTCATGTAATACTAATCATTCTGCTTATTTAACTGACATTTCTTCAGTTTGTAGCTTTAGTAATTAATATCTTGGTGTATGCTTCACTACCCTTATTCCATTATTCATCAATAATTATTGAAGATAAAGAAGTAATCTTTTAATTATCATTATTTGAACAATAAGTCTAAGTGCTGATATTGCTTCCAAAGTTAATATTATTTTCACAGAGTTGTATTAGAAATTGATCCAAGCACATAACCACATAAAGTGAGAAATTAGCTACTAAGCTATACCCCTTCAATCCAGTGATGACAAATGATATCTAAACCCTACTATAACCTAACCTCAATTGAACTTTTTAATAATTCATATGAAAGAATATAGGTGATATTTTAAAATTCAAAAGGAAATAACCACAGATTTGCAAATACCAATGCACAAACTCAAGAACATCAAAAATCAACAAAGTGTGACACAAATATATTTATTCAATAGTTATGCGTAGTGACATTTTGGTTTCTTTTGTGGATTTTTTGTTTTTGTCCCAAATGTGGGAAGTGAAATTGTTTTTAGTTCATTCTCAGTTGAAAACAAACTCATTAGGGGGCACATGGTTATGGTCAGCTGGAAAAGAAAGACTCAGGAGAGGCCACTGAGTGACTTTTTTAAAAATGAAAAACAGATCTATGAGCAGATGTTTGAGGGACGTTTTCTTGGGAGAGATCATGTGACATTTTTCTGGACGCTGTCTCATGAGAGGACATGTGACGTTTTGTTGAAAACAGCCATGTGAGAGGGTGCACAATGTTCCACAGATAGTGAAACAATGCTTTTGGATTGCTATGCCTTACAACAGTTTATATCACTTTGCTGGTCTTTGCTTCACAGAGAGAAACATTCCAGAGAACTTCTCATGATACTCAGGCTGAGCCTGGCCACTTACGCTGGCTCGTGTCAATTCTGCAGAGCCTTGCTGTTTCTGCTGGATTGTGCCACCGTGACTGAGTCAAGTTGCTCTTTAGTGTTTGCTATTGGACTGGACTGCAGGCACACTGACAATGAAGAGCAACACTAATCAATAGTGATGACCCAAGAAACTATGTCTAAAGAGGTCTCCATTCCCCACCCCTATTAACATTCACTCTCCCTTGCTTCTGGATGGTGGGTGGGAAGGGAGATAGAAGAATTTAAGAACTCTAAATAAAGTAGGTTTTTGAAAATTCAAGCCTACAATTGTGGATAATAATGAGGGTGGGTTAGATAAAATGACAAATAATTTAAAATAATAATTATAAGAATATTTATTTTAATTAATTAAAGAAAATTGAAATTAGCTTTTTGGGGGTTTCTTTTTGTTTTTGTTTTTTTTTTTTTACATCTCAATCACAGTTTCCTCTCCCTCCTCTCTTTCCTCTCCTTCTAATTCCTCCCCCACCTTTCTACACCCCCCATCTACTCATCCATTTCTCTTTAGAAAAGGGCAGTCCTCCCATATATATCAATAAAACATGGCATATGAAGTTGAAGTAAGGCTAGGCACCTCGGCTCATATTATGGCTGGACAAAAACAAAACAAAACAAAACAAAAAAACAAAAAACCCAGCAGGTAGAAAAGAATCTCAAAAGCAGTTAAAAGAGTCAGAAACAGCCCCTGCTCCCAGTGTTAGCAGTCCAACAAGAAGACCCAGCTGCACAACTGTAACATATATGTAATGGGCCTAGGTAAGTTCCCATGAAGGTTCCCTGGTTGGTGGTTCAGTCTCTGTAATGTCCTATGAGCCCAGGTTAGTTGAGTCTATGAATTTTCTTGTTGTGTCCTTGACACCTCCATGTTCTACTATCCTTCCTCCCCTTATTCCACAAAATTCCCCAAGATGGGCCTAATGATTGGCTGTGGTTCTGTGCATCCATTTGTATTGGTTGCTGGATGAAGCTTCTCTTATAACAATTGGCCTAGGCACCAATATATGAGTATAGCAGAATATTGTTATTAATCAATTTATTGACTTTTTTGCCAATTATGTTGGCTGGGTTCCTGGCTTTCCAGGCAGTTTCCAGGATGGGCTGCATCTCATGGCATGGGTTTCAATCTGGACCAGTCATTCGTTGGCCAGTACCAAAATTTCTGAGCCAAATTTGACCTGGTACACTTTGTGGGCAGGACAAATTGTAGGTCAAAGATTTTTTGGCAATGTTGTTGTCCCAATTCATCCATTGGAAGTCTTTCTTGGTACCAGAAGATGGCCAGTTCAGGTTCCATATTCCCCATTACTAAGAGCCTTACCTAGAGTCATGCTCATAGATTTCCTGGAATTTCAATTGCTCTAGGTTTCTAGCTCATCCTTGAGATGCTGCACCCCAATTCCAATTGTTTCTTCAAATACTCCCTCCATCCATCCTTCCCTAACATGATTCCTCCTGTTCCTGCCATCCACACCCCTTCCATCTATATCTATGCTTTTTTCCCTTCCCAGGGAAATTCATGTGTCTCACCTCTAGAGAGCTCTTGTTGGTTAGTTTCTCTGAGTCTGTGAATTGTATCCTGGCTGTTCTTTACAACTAGCATTCACTTATAAGTGAATATATACCATGTTTGTCTTTCTGGCTCTGGGTTGCGTTGCTCATAATAATTTTTTCTAGTTCCATCTATTTGCCTACAAATTTTATGATGTTATTATTTTACCCTCTGAGTATTATTTCATTGTATAAATGTATCACATTTTTTATCCATTCTTCAGTTGAGGGACATCCAGGTTATTTTCAGTTTTGGGCTATTACAAATAAAGCTATTATGAACAGAGTTGAGTGAGTGTTCTTATGGTATGGTGGAGCATTCTTTAGTCATAGGCCCAGTAGTGATGTAGCTGGATCTTGAGGCAGATTGATTCCTTATTTTTTCAGACAGCCATACTGATTTCCATAGTGGCTATATAAGTTTGTACTCCCAAAAGCAGTGGAGGAGTGTTCCCCTTGCTCCATATCCTTACCAGCATGAGATGTTGTGGGGAGCCATGTTATATCCAGCCATCTTAGAAATCCTGTGCTCAGGCTGCACACTGTGACCTTCAAGTTGTTGACCCTTGCTAAAGGAGGTCTTGGTTCTAGGCTATTTTTGGATTGTCTACCTAGAGAAATAGGGAAGTTCTTACAGGGAACTACCCAGAGGATTAAGAAAGTTCTTACAGGGAGCTATTCAAAGGATTGCATTCTTGCCTGGGGACTAGGGGAAGTGAGAGTACAATAGATCTTGTGTTTATCTTGCTATATAAAGTCTACTCACCTGCATTAAAGGAAGTCTTAATTAGAAATTTCTAGACTTGACTCAATTTCTTATATCTCTGTCCCCCACTTTCAATCTGCACCCCTGCTTTCAGGTAAACCCTGGTTCGATTTGTCCTGTGGACTGGGGTAAGATTTCTTTCTCCTATCTTTCTTTCTCTCTTATCTTTCTATCTCATCTGATATTAAGGAAAAGGGGGGAAGGAAGGCAGGATATAGATTTATAGAATAAAAGGTAGATTGTTGAATCTACTAGCTTCAAAAATCCTACATTGGTATTGTAGATTGATGAAAATTTAAGACTTTTGATTGACAGAAATTTAAAACTTCAAATTTTGCTTCACATTGATAAAAATTTAAATTGTATATTGCCATTCATTTTTGCCTTATGTATTGTATGTTATATGTTGACAAAATATTATATATTGTATGTTAGAAAATTAAGTTCATTTTGTTCAATGTTTATTTAATGTATTATTCATGTACCACTAATGTCTTATGAAAAACTATTAATAATCTGTTCAAAAAGATCGGGAATATAAGTTGGTATTTAGTTATGTAAAAATCCTACTAGATACTAACTTACTTTATCATAGAACAGGTTTGTTTAATTTTTTGTATTTGTCTTCAAAGAAATAGATTGATAACTGTAAAAATAGATAGAGTTGGTTTTCAAACTCGTCAGAGATCCACAAAAGATGGCATTTAACGATGAGGGCTTTCCTGACAGAGAAAGACATCTACTCCTTGCCATATCTCCATATGCATCATTAAAGATGGGAGCATCAAGAGACAAGGGTGACAGAATGGTCACTGGACTGAGAAACTGCTCTTATCTCTACTGCTGATGACAGGCTGACTGTCCACAATGATCAACAGTGATGCTGGAAAGTTGACTGTCCAGCTTTGAAAAGACTAGATGGACCAGACCGTCAGATTTCCTGCTTCAAAAAGCAGTTTGTTGGATGTTTTGGGCCGATAAGGCTGAAGACTGATTGCCCCAATAAAGGAGAAAATCCAGTGACTATCCAGGCCGTCTGCTCTCTCTGTCCTATGCAACTTGGAAATTGCCTGCTAGCACTTCCTTTATTAGATAGATTTTCCTTCTTGAGTCTCTGATGGGATTAAAGACTAGATAACCACAGTGTTACTAGAAGCTTTAGTTTAAGAATTAAAAACACATTTATAGATTGATATTTACAATTTCTCATAAAAGAAAAGGACTGTCTTTGGTAAGGTAGTGGAATACTTTTTCTCAGGTTATACCTGATATATATATATGTGTGTGTGTGTGTGTGTGTGTGTAGTTCTTAATTTTTTTTTTAAAGAGAAGAGGGATGTGTGGGAAAGACTAAGCTTTGTCACAGGTGGAAAGCAGTCTTGGCAGGCTTTACCCTTGGGCACCCCATGGATACCTTGTGACAGACTGAGTGGAGCCATCCTGGGCCTGGAATTCAGAAAGCAGACCTGGGGACCCCACCTAGACTATTGTCTTTCTAATTAACCCTCAATGGGAGGCAGGTGGGGAGGAGAAAACAACAGGTTGAGACTGGGCTTGAGTGTATGTGGATCAGCAAACAGGCTGGACCAGCACGCAGGCCAGAGACACCTAAGGACCCGCCCTGTGGAACGGATACCGAAAGGTTCACTCTTTTTTCCCTTTAACCTTTTTTCCTTCTTGTGTAAGATAGTTGGGTTGTATAATAAAGTTTAATTGCTAAAAAACAGAGCCTAGTCTATGCCTTATCCATATTCCCTTCCCAAAATCATTCTAAGGTGAGACATCTATTATTAAAAATTTACAACCACATTTTCTTCATTACCATTTGATTTTTTAAAAGCCATTATTTTTCCTTCATGGAAGAGGATTTGCCAATTGGCAAAAATCAGCGGAATGTCTGGTTCTGTGGATCTTCTAGAGGACTGTAATTCTAGTTCTGGGGTATCCAACACCATCTTGTGACCTCTATGGCACAAAGCACTCATGTGTACACAGTCATACATGCAGACAATATAACCAAACACATAAGAATTTTAAAATAGATATTTAAACATCAGCTGGATACATTTGTGGTTATCAGTTTTTGTGCTTTCTGATCACTTTGCTCATCTGTCAATACTAGCCTTGATTAAAATAACAGCACAATGTATGCTAATATCAGAGTTTGTTGTCTCACTTTTCCTTTTTCATAATTAATTTAGCAATTAATGACCATTTGCATCTACAAATATGTTTCCAAGTCACTTTGTCTGCATCCAAAATATAGCATTCAGACTTTTTGTTGAAAATTTAACAACCCCGGGGGAGTGCCAAGATGGCGGTGCCCAGTATGTATGTATCTGACCTACTGCACAGAGACCAGGGACTTGAATGGAGGCACAGACTGCTGGACATAGAGAACTGGAGGTGAGTGGGGTCCCACACACTACAGACCAAGGGTAGGCCTGGCCTCGGGTCAAGCAACAGCCCACGGAGGTCCTCAACCCACTCTCCAGACACTTGAATGGAACTCACCTGCAGGCTGAAGCCAGCCTATAAAGGACAAATTCAGTGTGAGGGCACTGGTACGCCCGAGTCCCTGGCCTGAGAAAATCTCAGAGAAACATGTGAAAATGCCCTTGGATCACTCCACCCACCCCATGCCAAATTGCAGAGGGCCCAGGACTGAGTGGAAACACAGGTGGCTGGGCCCACCTAAAACAGATAGAGCACGCATGAAGTTCATGAGGCAGAATGGGGCCCACATTAGAGCCAGAAACAGCAGACTGTGCCTACAGATACCAGCAGTTAGAACCCAGCTTGGACAGTTCCCACAGGCCTAGCAGGATCTCCCATGCTTCTCGGGAGAGGCTGGACACCCCTGCAGTGTCAATATGCTGATCTAAAAGGGGACCACAGCTCAGAGGGTCTGACCCAAGCAGGGTCTTGGTTACAGAGCCACGGGAAGTGCAGGCAGCTTGGAACAACCTGCACAGTCAGAGCTCCCAGCCTGTGGTCTGAACCATTCCCATTTCTGGGCCTCGGCATACTGATCCTGCACTCTCCAACAGACAGAAGCTATCTGGATCAGGTTCCACAGGCCCAACAGGATTTCCCACACTCTCAGGAGAGCCTGGACACCCCTGCGGTGTTTAGATGCTTATCTAAAAGGTGACCACAGATCAGAAGGTCTTGGTTACAAGGTAGCAGGAAGGACAGGCAGCTGGGAGCAGCTTATCAACCAGACCTTGTGCCAACCTTGGTCTGGGTCCCAAAACAGCTGATCTGAATCACATCACTAAAGTAAAAGGGTCCAGACAGAAACCTACTTCTGCTGACTTAGTCCAGAGCCTAAGGTGTAGAGCAAAGTCTCTAGGAGTGGAAACCAGGTCACCTGCCTGTTGCAGGGAAGAACTCCTTGATCCCCATTGGCAAGGGCACATGACCTATAATCATTCACCAACTATCCACTCTTAATGAGCAGTGAAGGACACCAGAAGCTACCTCCCAACATCAGAGATACCAAAATGACAAAAGGACAGTGTGAGAACACAAATGAAAACAAAAACCATTCAGTATCTACAGATCCCAGTATCCCAATGAAAGCAACACTGAGAACCCATACACAATTGAAAAACAAGAAAACAACCTCAAGTCCTTAGTAAGGAAGATGATAATGGAAGAAACGAATAAAATCTGTAAACAACTGCAGGTTGAAGACATAAAGGAGACATATAGAGAGGCACTGGAAGAATTTCAGGAAAATGTAAACAAACAGATGAAGGAAATCAATTAAACATTTCAAGATCTGAAGATGAAAATTGAATCTATGATAAATGAACACCCAGAAAATAACGTGATCAAGAGGCCTTAGAGAAGAAAGCAAGCAAAAAAGAGATAACCTTCTGGAACAGAATCCAAGAAATGGAGAAAGGAATATCATGACTTGTAGATACAATGTAGAACTCGAAACGTCCTTCAAAGAAAATGCTGAATCTGAAAAGTTCCTGACAAAGAACATCCAATAAATCAAAGGCACCATGAAAAGATGAAATGAGAATAATAGGTATTAAAGAAAGAGAAGATGCCTGACTCCACAGCCTAGAAAGTATCTTCAGCAAAATTATAGAAAATTTCCACAATTTGAAGGAGATGCATATGAGCATACAAGAGGCTTATAGAACACCAACTACAATAGACCAGAAAAGAAATTCTTCCTGCCACATAATAATAAAAAGACAAAATATGCAGAACAAGGAAAAATATTAAAAGCAGGAAGAGAAAAAGGCAGAGTAACATATGATGGTGAACCTATCAAAATTACACCCGACTTTTCAGCAAAGACCATGAAAGCCAAAAGGGCCGGGATAGAGGTCCTGCTAACCCAAAGAGAACACAGATGCCAGGCCAGGCTACTATACCCAGCAAAACTATCAATAACCATTGATGAAGAAAAGAAAATATTCCATGACAGAAACAATTCAAACAGTATGTAGCTACAAATCCAGCTTTACAGAAGTTATTACAAGGAAAACTCCACCTCAAATGGTCAAGTTACAACCAGAACTACATAAGAAATAAATAATTACACCATCGCATAATCACAACCTCACAAACTCTCAACTGTAACAAACATCAAAATGAAGGGCCGTAGCAGTCACTGGTCATTAATATCTCTCAACATCAATGGTCTTAATTCCCCAATAAAAAAACACAGACTAGCTGAGTAGATGCATAAACATGACCCAACATTCTTCTGCATTCAAGAAACATATCTCACCCACAAGGAAATACATTACCTCAGAATAAAAGGCTGGGGAAAATATTCCAAGCAAATGGTCACAAGAAGCAAGCTGGAGTAGCCATTTTAATATCAAATAAAATAGACTTTCAACCAAAATTAATCAAAAGGGACAAGGAAGGACACTTCATACTCATCAAGGGTAAAATCAACCAAGATGACATCACAATTCTGAACATCGATGCCCCTAATACAAGGGCACCCACATTTGTAAAAGAACTATTAACAAAGCTTAAACCACTCATAGATCCCCACACATTAATAGTGGGAGACTTCAATACCCCATTTTCACTGAAGGATAGGTCTCTGAAACAGAAACTAAGCCTAGAAATAACTGCATTAATCAATGTCATGAATCAAATGGATCTAACAGATATGTAGAAAACTTTTCACCCAAATGCAAAGGATTATACCTTCTTCTCAGCACCCCATGGAACCTTCTTGAAAATTAATCACATAGTAGGTCAAAAAGCAAGCCTCAACAGATACAAGAAGATTGAAATAAAGCCTTGTATCTTATCAAATCACTATGGTCTAAGTCTTGACTTCAAGAACAACAGAAATAACAAAAAGCCTATACACACATGGAAACTAAACAACTCTCTACTTAATGACAACTGGGTCAGGGAAGAAATAAAGGAAGAAATAGAGGATTTCCTGAAATTCAAAGAAAATGAAGGAAAACATACGCAAATTTGTGGGACATATTGAAAGTAGTGTGAAGCGGAAAATTCATAGCACTAAGTGCTTTTAAAATTAAATTGGAAACATCCCACATAAGCAACTTAATGACACAGCTGGAAGGCCTGGAAAAAAAAGAAAAAGAAACAACCCAAGAGGAGTAGACATCTGGAAATAATCAAACTCAGGGCTGAAATCAAATTAGAACAAGAGAACAATTTACAGAATCAACAAAACCACTTTGAGAAAATCAACAAGATAGACAAACCATTAGCCAAACTAACTAAAAGCCAGAGAGACAGTATCGAAATCAACAAAATTAGAAATGAAAAGGGAGACATAACAAAAGACACTGAAGAAATATAAAGAATCATAAGATCATACTTTAAAGGCATATATGCCACAATATTTGAAAATCTAAGGGAAATGGACAATTTTCTTGATTGGTTCCATTTGCTAAAATTGAATCAAGATCAAATAAACAAATTAATTTATTCTTGTTACATCTCAATGTTTTTCCCATAAGGTCATCCCAAATAATAAAGGCTATTTTCATTGCTAACAAAAAAAAATTAAATAGCTCTTTTTCTCCTATAGAAATAGAAGCAATCATTGATAGTCTCCCAACCAAAAAAAAGCCCAGGGCCAGATGGTATCAGCACAGAAATCTACCAGACCTTCAAAGAAGAGCTAATACCGATACTCTTCAAGCTACTCCAAAAGATAGAAATGGATGGAACACTACCAAATTCTTTCTATAAGGCCAGTAATGTGATACCTAAACCCCACAAAGACCCCCCAAAAAAGAGACAATTTCAGACCAATTTCTCTTATGAACATTGACGCAAAAATACTCAATAAAATACTCGCAAAATGAATACAAGAACATATTAAAGATATCATTTACCATGACCAGGTAGGCTTCATTCCAGGCATTCAGGGATGGTTTAACATACAGAAGTCCATCAATGTAATCCACCATATAAACAAACTGAAAGAGAAAAAAAAACACATGATCATCTCCTTAGATGCAGAAAAAGCATTTGTCAAAATACAACACCCATTCATGTTTAAAGTTTTGGAGAGATCAGGGATACAAGACACACACTGAAACATAATAAAGGCTATATACAGCAAGCCAATAGACAAAATCAAATTAAATGCAGAAATACTCAAGGAAATTCCTCTAAAATCAGGAACCAGACTAAGCTGCCCACTATCTCCATATCTCTTCAATATAGCACTTGAAGTTCTAGCCAGAGCAATAATACAACAAAAGGAGGTCAAGGGGATCCAAATGGGAAAGGAGGAAGTCAAATTATCCCTATTTGCAGATGATATGATAGTGTACATAATTGACCCCCATGTTTATACCAGAGAATTTCTACAGCTGATAAACACCTACAGAAAATTGGATGGATACAAAATTAACTCAAAAAAGTCAGTAGCCTTACTATATACAAATGGCAATCATGCAGAGGAAGAAATTAGGAAAACCACACCCTTCATGTTAGCCACAAGCAAATAAAATATATAGGAGTTACTATAACTAAGCAAGTGAAGGACTTGTTTGTAAAAAAACTTTAAATCCCAGAAGAAAGAGATTAAAGACAACTTGAGAAGATGAAAGGATCTCCCTTGTTCATGGATTGGGAGAATTAACATAGTAAAAATGGCCATCTTAACAAAAGCAATTTACAGGTTCAATGCAATCCCTATCAAAATACCTACACAATGTTTTAAAGACATTGAAAGATCAATTCTCAACTTCATATGGAAAAACAGAAAACCCAGAATAGTTTTTTAAAATCCTATACAATAAAAGATCATCTGGAAGAATCTCTATTCCTGATCTCAAGTTGTACTGTAGGCTAACAGTAATTAAAACAGCATGGTACTAGCACAGCAATAGACTGGTTGACCAATGGAATCGAATCGAAGACCCAGAAATGCATCCTCATACATACGGTCACTTGATTTTTGACAAAGAAGCCAAATCTATTCAATGGAAAAGGGATAGCATCTTCAACAAATGGTTCTGATCTAACTGGATGTCTACATGTAGAAAAGTACAATTAGACCCATATTTGTCCAAGTGAATTAAAGACCTCAACAGAAATCCAGAGACGTTAAATTGATTCAAGGAAAAAGTGGCGAAGAGCCTGGAACACATTGGCACCGGAGACAACTTCCTGAACAGTACACCAACAGCTCTGGCCTTAATGTCAACAATTAATAAATGGGAACTTATGAGGTTGAGAAGCTTCTATCAGGCAGGAGAAACTGTCAAGACAACCAAGAGACAGCCTACTGACTGGGAAAAGATCTTCACCAACCCAACATCTGATGAAGGTATAATTTCCAAACTATATAAAGAACTCAAGGAATAAAACACTGGCAAACTAAATAACCCAATTAAGAAATGGATCTCAGAATTAAACAGAAAATTCTCAACAGAGGAATATCGAATGGCTGAGAAACATTTAAATAAATGCTCAAAGTTGTTAGTCATCAGAGAAATGCAAATCAAAACGACTCTGAGATTCCATCTTACACCTATCAGAATGACTAAGATCAAAAATTCAAGTGACACCACATGCTGGTGAGGATGTGGAGAAAAATGAACACTCCTTCAATGCTGGTGGGAATGCAAGCTGGTACAAGCACTTTGAAAATTATCTGGTGCTTTCTCAGAAAACTAGGAATAGGACTTCCTCAAGACCCAGCTATTCCACACCTTGGAATATATGCAGAAAATGCTCCACCACACAACGGGGATATATGCACAACCATGTTCATAGCAGCCTTATTCATAATAGACAGAATTTGGAAACAGCCTAAATGTCCCTCAGTTGAAGAATGGATAAAGAAATTGTGGTACATTTATACAATGGAATACTACTCAGCTATAAAAAAACAAGGAAATCCAGAATTGTGTGGACAAGTGGAGGAAATTAGAAGTGATCATACTGAGTGATTTAACCCAGAAACAGAAAGACTCACATGGTATATGCTCATTTATAATTTGACACTAGCCCAAAAGGAATGTCCCATGAATGTCTTCACTTACCAGGAGATTGAGACAGATGTGAGGACATCCTGGGTAAGAGAAATATAGGAGATGGGGAAATATAAGGATTCAGAGGATCTTAGAAACTTACAAGAAGAACATCATAATGGGTGGATCAGGGCTCACAGGTGTCTGCTCAAACTATTGCACTAACGAAGGACAATACAAGTAGTAAACCTCAAACTCCTACTCTGATCTAGGCAATGGACAGGACATCCTTCACAGTTATGTGAAGAGCAGGGACTACCTCAGACATGAGCACTGGTGCCCCATATTTGATGACTTCCCCTTGGTGGGGAGCCCTGCTGGCACAAAAGAAAGAAAGGCAGACTACCAAGATGAGACTTGTAAGCCCGTGATCATAAAGTGGGAGAGGAGATCCCCCTTGGACATTGACCTCAGGGAGGGTAATATGGTGGATATGGGAGGGTAGGAGGAACAGGAAGATACAAGTGATGGGAGAATAATTGAGTTGTAATCTGAATAAATTAATAAAAAAGAAAGAAAATTAAACAAGCCTGTATATAAATTTGGAAATAAGTGAAAAAAATTATATGTGTACTTTTGTCTGTGTGGATGTGTGAACCTGGTGTTGGCAAACAGATTCAGGTCCTCTTTAAGATTAATAACTGTTCTTCTGAGCCATTTCTTCAGTCCACCTATCAGATTTTTTAGATTATCAGTGCTCCTCAATGTAGTTCATAAAATAAAAAGGGAAGAAGTACTATGAAACTATTTTATGATCCAGGCATTATTCTGACATCAGAACTAGTTAAAGATACAATACAAAATTAAGTTATAGACCATTGTCACTGATAAATGTAGATGCAAATTTTCTAAATAAAATGCCTATGAAAGTTATTCGAGCTTACCTGTTCATTGTGGATGATATTTTTGACGTGTTTTTTGGATTTGGTTTGCATGTATTTTATTGAATAATTTTGAATCAATGTTCATAAGGGAAATTGGTGTGAAATTCTTCTTTTTTGAGTCTTTGGTTGCTTAGGTTTCAACATTACTATGGCCTCCTAAAATGAGGTTGTCAGAGTTCCTTCAGTTTCTATTTTGTGGAATAATTTGAAGCATTAGTATTAGCTCTTCTTTGAAGGTCTGGTAGAGTTCTATGCTGAAAGAATCCAGCCTTGGCCTTTTTTGGGAGGAGGCAACACTTTTAATGACTGCTTCTATTTCCTTAGGGGATACAGGATATTTAATGTGTTTACCTGATCTTGTTTCAAATTTTGTAGGTGGAATCTATCAACAGAGCCAACAAATTCGGGCCCAAGGGGGCCTGTGGAGACTGAGGTACTAAACAAGGACCATGCATGGAGAAGACTTAGGCTTCTTGCTCAGAAATAAATGATAGGCAGCTCAGTATCCATATGGGTCCCCAACTAAGGGGAGCAGGTGCTGTCTCTGTCATGGACTCTTTGATCACTTCTACCTGTAGGGAGGCCACCGAGAAAGAGGATGTAGGCAGTCCTGATGAGATTTGAATTGGTAGTGGAGGAGGGCTGCCCCTATCTGAGTACTAAGGGAGGGGCATGGGGGAAAATGGAGGGAGGGGAACCAGGAGGAGAAAATGGAAGCTACAACTGAGATGTAAAGTGAATAATTTTTAATTAGATTTTTAAAAATAAAAAATATTAAAGAACACATCTAAAGATCATTCAACAACATCGAATTGCATTCATTGAGAACAGACATGCAGGGCTGTTTCAATATATACTCACCAATACAGCAACTATATTAAAAACTTTCATCTCCAAGGTGTATCCAGGTAAGTCCACTTGATCCCTCATCATACACTATGGAATCTAACAGATCTATCCTGGGGCCAACATTCAGTGCCCCAGCCTAAAGGAGCCACATCTGCCTGTGCTATAACCAACATTTAGGCTTCTCCTAGGAGCTGCCAAGCTTTCCTCCAATCCAGATTTATAGGCCCCTCCTATACCATATCTAGTAACTCTACCAAGAATGTAGCTTAGTAATTCCTCCTGACAATTCATTTTATGCATTCACCACAAATTCAGATCTACCCCACACCCGACTCCAGTCTTAGAACAAAATGTACAATCAGAAAAACCTGTATTCATCTGACTTCATTCCACATGTTTTAGTTATTTTCTGTTGTTGTGACAAAATACTGTGACTACATAAGTTATAGTATAGTTTCAGAAGGTTAGAGAACATGATGGCAGGGTGAAGGCATGGCAGGAAGAATAGATGGTAGCCCACATCTCCATCAAAAATAAAACATAGAAAGGACACACTAGGAATGGTACAAGGTTTTTTGAAACCAAAAAGCCGACCCCTGTGAAATATTTTCTCCAATAAAACCACACCACCTAACACTTTTCAAACAGTACTACAAACTGGGGCCCAAGTATTCAAACATATGATTCTTTAAGGGACTTTCTTACTGAAAAACCTGCTGCGTCTAGATCATACACATGTTTTAAAAAAATCTAGTCTGTCAGATCTCATACACACAAATACAATGTGAAAGATCAAGGCAAAGACCAAAGCAAAATTAAACAGTCCTGTAGAAATTTTTGCAAATAAAAATTACCTAGATTAATTCCAGGACACAGAATTTAAAAGAACAATAACCTGCATCAAAGAATAAAATAAATCTATGGGGTTTTCAAATAATACATTTTAAATTTTTTTATTCACTTTACATCCCAGTAATAGCCCTCTTCCTCTTCTCCTCCTAGTACCACCATCCCTCCCTCTTCTTTCATCCCTTTTCGCCTACTCTTTAGAAAAGAGGAGCTCCTCTCCTCTCATTTACACCTCAGCACATCAAGTTGCACCAGGTCTGAACACTTCCTCTTTCACTGAAGCTGAGCAAGGCAACTCTGCAGGGGGAAGTGATCAAAAAGCAGGCATCAGAGTCCATGTCAAAGACAGCCCTTGATTCCCTTACTATGGGACCCACATGAAGAGTATGCATGGGCATCCAGGAGGTCAGTGGCTGCTTTCCAGATAGTTGTCATACCTGTAGGGACTTACATCTTTTCTCTAGTTTTGTCAGGTGATTCGAAGCCAAACCCAACCTTGCTCCACACAATTTGGAGCCCTCTCACCTCTGGCTTACCAGTGCTGGTGTCTTATTGGTCTCAGATCAGTCCTTAGGTTGCTGAATGTTGTCCTGCTGTTCAACCATATTGTGTGTTAGCCACCACCATCTTGGGTCCACCTAACAAACCTTCTCTTTAAGGTTCCAAGTCATAGGCATTTTGTCCTTCTGCTTAATCAAAAGTTCAGCCCTGCACATTTCCTTCTTCAATGTCTTGTGCTTCTTATATGCCCATTTGTAAATCATAAACCATTGAAAAAGTTAATAAGTGAAAAGTCTTACACTTTTCCAAAATTATAGCTGCTTCTTCATCTGAAACATTCTTATCTTTAAGCATTAGTTGCTGTTCAGGTATTATTACTTGATTTTGGCAGAACATTTAGCTTTCTGTGCTCAGTGATTTTTAGAGAACCAAGAAGAGAGGAAGGAGGTACATCAAGATAAGGAAAGAGGAGAGTGTCTGAAATTCCAGGACACAGAAAGAGCCTTTGTTCACAAAAATGCCAATGTCTGTGGGTCCTAGCCCCAAGCATACACAACAATCTAGAACACAACCTGGGACAGACCTGGAACAGCAGGTCACCCAGAACACCCACAGAAATCTCCTGGTGTCCAAGCAGCCACAGAACATAGGCTCCAACCACAGATATCACAATGAGAAGAGATCAGCATAAGAACACAAGCAACAATCCCCAGGCCCATTTGATACCACAGAAATCAGCAGTCCCACCACTACAACAAGTTCTGGAATGACTATCACAGCCATGGAACAAGAGAAGGATTTCAAATCTGAGGTTAGAAAAATGACAGAGGCCTTAAAGGAGGAAAATAAATCCCTCAAACTAGAATAGGAATATGCAAACAACAAGAGGAAAAAATTGCTTAAAGAAATTAGCAAAAGACAGGAAATTACAAACAAACAGGGGAAATAAATAAATAAAAGGTCTCAAGGAATAAAAATTGAGATAGAAGCTATAAAGAAAACACAATCTAAAAAAAAAGAAAGAAAGAAAACACAATCTGAGATAATCCTGGAATTGGTAAACCCAGGGAAGGGGACAGGATCTATAGACACAAGCATTAACAGCAAAATTCAAGAGATTGAAGAAAGAATATCAGGGATAGAAAATATGACTAAAGAAATGGATACAGCAATCAAAGAAAATGTTAACTCTAAAATGCTCCTGACACAGAATATCCAAGAAATCTGAGACACTATGAAAAAAGCAAAGCTAAGAATCATAGGGATAGAAGAAAAAGAAGACTCCCAGCTGCAAGGCCCAGAAAAATATTTTCAACAATATCACAGAAGAGAATTTCACTAACCTAAAGAAAGAAATACCCATAAATATATAGAAGGCCTATAGAACTCCAAATAGATTGAACCAGAAAAGGACATCCTCCTGCCACATAATAATCAAAATGCTAAACATATCAAACAAAGAAAGAATATTAAAAGCTGCAAGAGAAAAAGTCTAACTTCTCAACAGAGAATATGGAAGCCAGAAGGGCATGGACAGATATCATATAGAATCTAAGAGAACACAGATGTCAACCCAGAATACTATACCCAACAAAACTTCAAATCACTGTAGATGAAGAAAACAAGATATTCCATGGCAAATCCAAGTTCAAAAAGTACCTAACTACAAATACAGCTTTACAGAAGATACTAGAAGGAAAATTCTAACCCAAGGAGGGTAATTTTACATGGGAAAACAAAGGAAATAAATAACTCCACATCAACAAAAAAAAAAAAAAAAAAAAAAAAAAAAAAAAAAAAAAAAGGAAGCTCACACACACATCAAAATAATAGGAGCCACTGGTCATTAATATTTTTCAACATAAATGGCATCAATTCCCCAATGAAGAGAAACAGACTAACAGAATGGATAAATAGACAGGACTCACCATTCAGCTGCATACAAGAAACATACCTCAGCAATAAAGATAAACATTATCTTAAAGAGTTGGAAAAATGTATTCCAAACAAATGGACTCAGGAAACAAGCTGAGGTAGCCATCCTCATATCTAATATAATAGCCTTTAAACCAAAACAAATCAAAAGAGATAGCGATGGCCACTACATCTTCATCAAAGGTAAAATATGCCAAGATGATGTCTCAAGTCTGAACATCTATGCCCCAAATACAGGAGCACCCGCATTCATAAAAGAAACATTACTAAAGCTTAAATCACATATTGAACCCCACATATTAATAGTGGGAGACTTCAACACCTCACTTTCACCAATAAATAGATCACTGTGGTGGAAACTAAATGGAGAGACAACAAAATTAATAGACATCATGAATCAAATGGACTTAACTGATATATACTGAGCTTTTCACCCAAAACACAAAAGAATTTACCTTCTTCTCAGCACCCCACGAAACCTTCTCCAAAATTGACCTATACTTGATCAGAAGGCAAACCTCAACAGATACAAAAAGATTGAAATAATCCATTGCATCTTATCAGACCACCATGGACAAGAGTTGGAACTCAGTAACAGCAGAAACAACAGAAAGTCTAAAAAGTTATGGAAATTGAACTACTCAATGATATCTGGGCAAGGAACAAAATTAAAAAGAGGTTAAAAACTTCCTAGAATCAATGAAACTTAAGGCTAAATATATCCAAACTTATAGGACACAATGAAAGCAGTGCTAAGAGGAAAGTTCATAGCACTAAGTGCCTTTATAAAGAAATTGGAGAAAGCCCATACTACCAACTTAACAACACCTGAAAGCTCTAGAACAAAAAGAAGCAAATTCACTCAAGAGGAGTAGATGGGTGGAAATCATCAAATTAAGGGCTGATATCAATAAAATAGAAACAGAGAGAACAATTCAAAGGATCAACAAAACCAAGAGCTTGTTCTTTGAGAAAATCAACAAGCTAGACAAACATTTAGGCAAAGTAACTAAAGGTCAAAGGTAGAGTATTCAAAGAAACAAAATCATAAATGAAAAGGGAGACATAATAACAGACAGTGAGGAAATATAAAAATTAATTAGGTAGTATATAAACAGCCTATATGCCACAAAATTTGAAAATTTAAATGAAATAATTTTTTTGATAGATACCAACTACCAAAATTCAATCAAGATCAGGTAAATAACTTAAATAGTTCTATATCTCCTAATGAAGTAGAGGCAGTTATCAAAAGTCTCCCAACAAGAACAACAACAACAAAAAAGGCAGGGCCTGATGGATTCAGCGAAGAATTCTAGCAGACCATCAAAGATGAGCTAATATCAATTATCTTTAAATTGTTCCACAAAATAGAAACAGAAGGATCATTACCAAACTCATTTTATGAGGCCACAGTCACCTTGATACATAAATCATAGAAATACCATAAGAAGAAAAAGAATTTCAGATCAATTTCTCTTATGAACGTTGATGCAAAAATACTCAATAAAATACTTTCAAACTGAATCCAATAACACATCAAAAATATCATCCACCATGACCAAGGAGGTTTCATTCCAGACATGTAGGGTGGTTCACTATATGGAAATCCATCAATGTAATCTACCATACAAAAAAAAAACCTCTGAAAGTTAACAAAAACATACATGATTCTTAGATACTAGAAGAGAATTTCACAAAATCCAACACCCATTCATGTTTAAAGTCTTGGGGAGAGCAGGGATAGAAAGCATATAACTAAACATAATAAAGGCAATATACCACATACCTGTAGCCATTCTCAAACTCAATGGAGAGAAACACAAATCAATTCCACTTAAATCAGGCACAAGACAAGGGAAACTACACCCTTCACAACAGCCACAAATAATGTATAATATATTGGTGTAACTCTAACCAAACAAGTGAAAGGCTTATATAAAAAACTTCAAGTTTCTACAGATAGAAATTAAATAAGATATCAGAAGATAGAAGATCTCCCATCTTTGTGGATTGGGAAAATCAACACAGTAAAACATGGTCATCTTGCCAAAAGCAATTTACAGATTTAATGCAATTCTCATCAAAATTCCAACACAGTTCTTTACAGACCTTGAAAAACCAATTCTCAACTTCATATGGAAAACCAAAAAAACTCAGAATAGGAAAAATAATGGTGTACAAGATCTTCTGGAAGAATCTCCATGCTGTATCTCAAGCTGTATCATAGAGCAACAGTACTAAAAACAGCATGGTACTTCCATAGAAATAAGCTGGTTTAACAATGAAATCAAATAGAAGACCCAAAAATAAAATAACAGAGCTATGGACACTTGATTTTTTAAAAAGAGGCCAAATCTGTACAATGGGGAAAAAAAGATAGCATCTTCAACAAACAGTGCTGGTCTAACTGGATGGCTACATGTAGAGAAATGCAAATAGACTCATATTCATCACCATGCATAAAAGTAAAGTTCAAGTGGATTAAAGACCTCAACTTAAAACTGGATACTGTAAATCTGTTAGAAAAAAATGTGGACGAACCTTGAACATGAATGTACATGCATAGGCATGGTTTCTTATTGGTCACAAAATCCCTGTGACATTATTATTATGCCCTTCTTCATAAGGTATGCATGATTATCAGATGTCTTTCTTCTGCTCATACCAAAAGCAGAGAAAGAGACAATTATTCTGTGCATCATGTACATCTCATATATTTATAATTTTAAAACTGTGTAATGCTTGTGAGAATTTATATATTTTCAGAACAAAAGAACCAGGCACTGAAGCTGGATCAGACCTGACAGGATTCATTTCTCTCAGCATACTGGACACTGACATCCTTCATCCTTTATGTTTCAGCCCGAAGCGCTTCAATTGCTGTCCCTCATCAGAACAGGACAGCTTCGAAGAAATATTCCAATACAAATTGGTTCAGCATTTCATACTGTTCCACATAGGACTCCTTTTAAGCCTGAAATTTTTCAGCATTTGGTAAGTGGATCACACATATTATTCCTGGCTTGATTAACTTTGTTCCCCAATTTTATTCAGGCCACTACATTGGAACTGTTCTCCCCAAATCATCCAGAAGAAACCTTAAGAGAATGATGGCATATTTCCCCTAAAGGTGGGTGGGTGGTACGTTTTTGTTTGTTCTCCGGGGCTACAGATTCTAATTTTCATTTGGAGTTTCTTATAAGTTATTATTGGTCTTGTTCAAGAGAGAAAAATGAGGTTGAACTCAGGAACGTTGCTCTTTTCTGTTTTATTTATTTGGTAGACATGGAGATAGGTGTTGAAAAGAAAGAAGGGGGAACATAGAAATATATAGGGATGATAGGATAAGAAGTAGATTATTGAGTCTACTCCTCAGCCTAAGGTCTTAGTTGTTACTCACAAATAAGGTTATTTTTAATTCATTGTTATAGAGTTTTCTCATTGATACAAATAAGATTGATTTTGATACATTTGTATAGAATTAAAGTTTAAGATTATTCTCCCCACATATTACACACGCACACATCAAAAATTCTACACACACATGGAAACTAAACAACTCTCTACTTAATGACGCCTGGGCCAGAGAAGAAATAAAAAAAGAAATTAAGGACTTCCTGAAATTCAAGGTAAATGAAAAAACAATATACTCAAATTTGTGGGACACATTGAAAACAGTGTTAAGAGGAAAATTTATAGCACTAAGTGCCTTTATAAAGAATTGGAAACATACCATATAAGCAACTTAACGGCACATCTGGAATCCCTAGGGGAAAAAAAGGAACAGAAACGTTCAAGAGGAGTAGTCACCTGGAAATAATCAAACTCAGGGATGAAATCAATAAATTAGAAACAAAGGGAAGAATTTACACCATCAACAAAACCAGGAGCTGGTTCTTTGAGAAAATCAACAAGGTAGACAAACCATTAGCCAAACTAACTAAAAGGCAGAAAAACATTGTCCAAATTAACAGAATCAGAAATTATAAAAGAGACATAATAACAGACACTGAAGAAATACACAGAATCATAAGATCCCACTTCAAAGGCATATATGCCACAAAATTTGAAGAATCTAAGGGAAATGGACAATTTTCTTGATCAATTCCACTTGCCAAAATTTAATCAAGATCAGATAAACTAATTAAACAGTCCTATTTCTCCTACAGAAATAGAAGCAGTCATTATAGTCTCCCAACCAAAAACACCAAAACAAAACAAACCAAAACCCAGCACAGAATTCTACCAGACCTTAATAGAGGAGCTAATACCAATGCTTTTCAAGCAACTCCAAAAATATAGAAATGGATGGAATATTACTGAATTCATTCTACGAGGCCACAGTCACCATGATACCTAAATCTCACAAAGACCCAACAAAGAAAGAGATTTTCAGAAAAATTTCTCTTATGAACATTCACACATAAATACTCAATAAAATACTCACAAACCAACTACAAGAACATATCAATGGTATCATACACCAGTCCAGGCATGCAGGGATGGTTTAACATATGGAAATTCATAAATGTAACCCATCATATAAACAAACTGAAAGAAAAAACCAACATGATCATCTCTTCTGATGCAGAAAAAGCATTTAACAAAATCCAACACCCATTCATGTTTAAAGTTTTGGAGAGATCAGGGATACAAACCACATACCTAAACATAATAAAGGCTATATATAACAAACCAATAATAGCCAACATCAAATTAAATGGAGATATGCTTAAGGAAATTCCTCTAAAATCAAGGGCCAGGCAAGACCACCCACTTTCTCCATATCTCTTCAATATAGTTCTTGATATTCTAGCCAAAGCAATAATGACAACAAAAGGAGATCAAAGGGATCCAAATGGGAAAGGAGGAAATCAAGTTATCTCTATTAGCAGGTAATATGATAGTGTACAGAAATGACCCCCAAAATTCCACCAGAGAACTCCTACAACTGATAAATACCTTCAGCAAAATGGCTGGATACAAAATTAACTAAAAAAGTCAGTAGCCTTCTTATATACAAATGACAATAATGCAGAGGAAGAAATTATGAAAACTACACACTTCATGATAGCCACAAGCAATATAAAATACCTAGGAGTAACTTTAACCAATCACGTGAAAGACTTGTTTGAAAAAAACTTCAAATCTCTGAAGGAGATTGAAAATGACATCAGAAGATGGAAAGATCTCCCTTGTTCATGGACTGGGAGAATTAACATAGTAAAAATGGCCATCTTACCAAATACAATTTGCAGATTCAATGCAATCCCTATCAAAATACTTACACAATTTTTAAAGACATTGAAAGTTCAATCCTCAAATTCATATGGAAAAACAAAAAACCCAGAATAGCTAAAACAATCCTGTGCAATAAGTGTTCCTCCAGAGGAATCTCCATATGTGATCTTAAGCTGTACTCTAGAGCAACAGTAATTAAAACAGCATGGTGCTGGCATAGCAATAGACTGGTTGATTGATGGCATTGAATGAAAGACCCAGAAATGCATCCCTCACACATATGGTCACTTGACTTTTGACAAAGAAGCCAAATATATTCAATGGAAAAATGGTAGCATCTTCAAAAAATGGTGCTGGTCTAACTGGATGTCTACATGTAGAAAAATGCATGTAGACCCATATTTATCACCATGCTCAAAACTCAAGTCCAAGTGGACTAAAGACCTCAACATAAAACCAGAGACACTAAATCTGTTAGAAGAAAAAAGGGAGGAAGAGGCTGGAACACATAGGCACAAGAGACAGCTTCCTGAACAGAACACCAACAACCCAGGCCTTAAGTTCAACAATTAATAAATGGGAATTCATGAGGCTGAGAAACTTCTGTAAGGCAGACACTGTCAACAGAACAAAGCTACACCCTACAGACTGGGAAAATCTCTTCACCAACCCTACATCTGACAAAAGTCTAATATCCAAAATATGTAAAGAGCTCAAAAAATTAAACACCACCAAACCCAATAGCCCAATTAAGAAATGGGGCTCAACTAAACAGAATTCTCAACAGAGGAATATCGAATGGCTGAGAAACACGTAAAGACATGCTCAACGTCCTTAGTCATCAGAGAAATGCAAATCAAAACAACTCTGAGATTCCATCTTACACCCATCAAAATGGCTAAGATAAAAAATTCAAGTGATAGCACATCCTGATGAGGATGTAGAGAAAGGGGAGCACTCCTTCATTGCTGGTGGGAGTGCAAACTTGTACAACCACTTTGGAAATCAATCTGGTGAATTCTCAGAAAACTTGGAATAGGACTACCTCAAGACCCAGCTATTCCACTCCTTGAAATATACCCAGAAAATGTTCCACCACACAACAAGGACATATACTCAAACATGTTCATAGTAGGCTTATTCATAATAGCCAGAACCTGAAAATAACCTAAATGTCCCTCAGTTGAAGAATGGATAAAGAAACTATGGAATACTACTACTCAGCTATTAAAAACAAGAAAATCACAAAATTTGCAGACAAATAGATGGAACTAGAAATGATCACAGTGAATGAGTTAACCCAGACACAGAAAGACTCACATGGTATATGTTCACTTTTTATTGGGCACTAGCCCAAAAGGGATGTACTATGAAAGTCTTCAATTACCAGGAGATGGGGATAGATGTGAGGACTTCCTATTTGGACTCTAGGTAAGAGAAGTAAGGGAGAATAGGAAAATAGAAGGATCCAGAGGGTCCTAGAAACCAACAAGAAGAACATCATTACAGACACATCTGGACCCGGGGGAGTCTACTCAAACTACTGTACCAACCAAGGACAACCTGCAGTAAACATGGAACCCCTAGTCAGATCTAGCAAATGGACAGGACATTCTCCGAAGTTGTACGGAGAGCAGGAACTGACTCTGACACCAAGTCTGATTCCCATATTTGACCACTTCCACTTGGTGGGGAGTCCTGGTGTCACTCCAAGAAAGGATAAGCAGGCTACTAAGGTGAGACTTCATAGTCTGTGGCAATATTGTGATGGAGGAGGTTCCCTTTGCTCATAGACCTAGGTGAAGGGAACAGGGGAAAGAGTGATGAAGGGAGGAATGGGTGGATACAAGTGAGGGGGAAACAATTGAGTTGTAGTCTAAATAAATTAATTAAATAATAAGAAATAAAAATTTAAAAAGGTAAAAAACTTTTGACTTTACTTCATTATAAAACTAAATAAAGAACTGGGGTTTGTGTACTGTGGCATGCCTGCCTCACAGCAGCTGCTGCAATCACTGCCTGTTAATTTGAATCAAACTTCTGACTTGTGAGTCGATTTTTGTCCCACTCCTTTTCATCCCTGCTTCAAGGACTCACACATCTGGATGTACTGGGCTGGTCCCAGCAATCCTGGTCATTTGCCCTCACATGAACCTCAAGGACATCTCTCACCATATCACAAGAATATCCCTGCTGATTCATTGGGTAAATAGTCTAAAATTCAGTGCCAGAATGACCTTAAAATATGTAGGAATTGTGCTTTTTACTGTTCACCCTCCTGTACCTTGCTGCTTTCTATGTCAGAGCTTTTCATCACACTTGCTGATGACTATTACCGTGTTCTGAATTATTTATTCAGCAAACTGCTCCAGATTTAAGGACATTTTGGTAGTTTGAAACTAGTGTTGATGCTCAGTTCTCACTTCAAGTCAGGATTATAGCTTTTCAATAATATTAATAATAATAATAGTCATAGTAGTAATAATAATAACAACAATAATAATAACAGGTTCTATAATAAAATAATTTTTGCATAATCTCAGTAATCTTTTTAACAAAATGTGTTTTTTGATCCAAGAACAAAGTTTGGGAAATTTTCACTGAGAGTTGGAAGAACTCTGAAAATCTGTACAAATGGGCTCATGAGAGATTACTAACCCCTCGCGTATGGAACACTGCCTCTAGGTAAAATTCTCTCTGTAGATGTGTAACTTGACCCTAATTATAATGAGTCTTCAAATAAAACTCCAGCACCGGGCATTTTAATAAAGGGGTACATATTTATTCTTGAATTTTTAAATGTCATAAGTGATGAAAAAAGTAGAAGATTGCTCTGGAATAAAGGACACATGAAAAATACACTTAAAGTTAATATGTGATATGTGTGATAGAAGATGAAGATTGGAGGCATTTCTAGGACAAAGTGTAGTAATACCAGACACATGTTCAAAGAAAGCAGTATATGTATATTGGAGTAAATATTTAAAGCATGCACACGGTACAGACATGATGATATAGATGCCTGTAATACCTGAACACTAAAGGCTAAACTACATGGGAAGATAGTGTTACCAAAAACAAAAGATAATAATAATAATAATAATAATAATAATAATAATAATAATAATAATAATAATAAGAAGAAGAAGAAGAAGAAGAAGAAGAAGAAGAAAATTAACAATAGTAATAACTTATTCATTTAGTGTGTAATTAAATTTTGGTAGAAAATATTTGATTTTACAGAAATTTATTGATGAATATTTAATAACCTAATGAAACAGTGAATCTGCTCTTCAATGAACACCTGAAACCTCCAAAGCCAAGGGCATTGACACTGCAAGTAAAAGGGATGTACAGACACTCTGCTGATGACTTCAGTCTGAACTCAATAATAATATCACCCCATATAAATGTATTTGAAATTGCTTCCAAGTGATTTACACCTTCAGATTTTTAAATAGTTCCATGTATGTCCACATACAGTAAAGATACAACATATGTCTTAGGTAACTTTTCCAAGATAGCACAACCACATATTCTATGAGTATATCAAAGTAACTACTGACAAGGAGACAAAGTTGGTGGATCTGGAGCCAGGGGCACCTGAACAAACTGCCAAGCGAGGACAATGGATGCAGTAAACCTGAACCCCTTTCAGATCTAGCCAATGGACAGCTCACTCTCTATGGTTGTGGGGAGAGTGGTGAACGGCTTTGACATGAGCTCTGGTGCCTCTGATTTGATCATGTCCCCTTGGTGGGGAGGCCCAGTGGTACACAGAGCAAGGGAAAGCAGACCTGATAAGCTGTGCTCATATGTTGGGGAAGGAGGTCATCTTCTTTCATGGATCTAAGAGAAGGGAATGGGACAAAAGAGAGAGTGAGAGTAGGAACAGGAAGATACATGTGAGGGGATAACAATTAGGATGTAAGCTTAATAAATTATAAAAAAAAAACCCTACAAGTCTGTAGGTTTACGTACACATAAGCAAATGAGAAGGATGTGTTCTTACTGTAACTAGAGCTAAATATTTCTCATATGGCAAATTCAACATGATGGCAGCAACAAAATAAGACAGTGGATGTAATCTCCACTAAATACATTAGCTACCAAGAAACTTGTTTCAATTTTGTAGTGTGGAACAAAATAAATGTTCATTTAAAAAAAAATAGAAGTAACGTTTCTTTAGTAACTTGGAACTTGGCAGGAAATAAATGGCAAAACAATATTTGATTCAGGAAATGAAATAATCCATGTGTTATAGAGCTGTTTGCTGTTCCTCTTGCACCAACTTATCAGGCTACTGAGTACTGTTTGAAACACTCACGGTCCACAGAGGTTTAAATGTCAAGAACATGCCTTCTGCAGGAATTAGAAAGACTGTAAACTCATTTTCTTGGCATAATTAGTTATATTTTAATATGTTCAGTCCTGTGGAAGAACTTGCTTTCATGAAGGTCGCATGGAAACCTTAGAAGCTACACTACTCACAATCAGACAAGGTATTTCCCTGAAAGAGCTGGGTTAGCCATCCAGAAGATCTACTTGGCAGATACATGTGCAACAACTTTAGAAGACGCTTAAGTATGAACACTCAACAGGGCCACATTTCCAGAAAGTACTTACAACCCCACAGAAAACATTAAGTATTTGAACTGCTCACAACTACCCCTGAAATGCTTGGAAGATAAGACTGGGTTATTCAATGTGGAGATCAGCAGTATTGTCATTATAAAGCATCTGAAAGCTCCTCTTCACAGAAACCATGGAAGTCCCTGACCCTGGGAATTATCTATAGATACCCATGTCTCCTGAGTTTTTAAAGAAAACAGAAGAAATGTGTAAACAAAAAAAGATCCTCTCCTATTTTATTTCTTTTTTAAAAAGTGAATTGTATTTTCCTGGCATTGTTGCCCTCAGTGCTGATACCTAGGTAGGAATTTAGAAGGTATTAAATAGATTATTTATGTATCAAGTATTTATCTACAAATTAATAACTAGCAGATTGTAAGAGGGATTTTTAATAAACACAGGAAATGAGTGGGTTGAGTGGCTTACTCTTATTTGTTGTGTTTCAATGTACATCATGTTGCAGTGACCACCCAGAGCTGTCTACTGTATTCACTTTGCTCAGGTGGGCCTCCTGAGTTGTTGGCTACTGGATGATCTGACTAAGGCTCTGCTTTCCTACCTTAGCAAAGGCAGAAAGACTGCAACAATCTGTGCTTCTCTATGTGAGATAAGATCAGTGGGTAAACCAGTCTTAGCAGAACATCTTAGAAATAAACATTGGAACAATGAGATGAGATCAGTGTGTGAACCAATGCAAAAAATATTAGATTTATGCTTCCTGATCTCAGTGCAGAGCCTGCGTGACCTTAGCCAAACTAAATTTGTCCTGACTGGCCAATTCAAGAGCTTGCAGACTTCTATATGAACCATGCTAGGGCTCTACGGTCATCTCTTCATTAAGAATGTTCTCAAAACTTGTTTGTTCTTTAGAATTTTCATATATCTGTATTTTATCTTGATCATATACACATCTGCTCTCCTCTTTCAGTTCTTCCTGGTCCTAACTTCACATGATGTTCTTTTCTTTAAAAAAAATCTTGATTAAGTAATTTTACTTTACTTACAGAATGTTCTAATTCATCTGTATTTTTTTTACATGATTTGATGGGATTCTCATGTTTAAATTTTCAGTTTAAATGTCAGCATCAACAGACCAGATCAGTGTATATGTGGCAGTGACATAGTTCAGGCATGATGGCACTGGGGTGGAACTCCTGAGGCTAGCAGTAACGAGAACTGGGAGAAGCCTCAGGTCTTACATTTTATAATTTTATAATTTCTCAGTTCCCAGAATAGCTACATGCGAGCTCCCCACTATCAAAGGTCTCATACAGTTTCTAGTAACTGCCCTAGGGACCCCCACCCAAGTCCCCACAAGAGGGCTCCCAACGCCAATGCCCATATGGTCTAGCTTGATAAGCAACCCCACCTGCTTTGCGGTTTTAGCCTTTAAAAACTAGCCTGTAACAGTCACTCAGGGTCCTTAGCCTCTCGAGTGCTGTAGGACCCTGGCGTGTCAGCAATAAACCTTTGCTTTTGCATCAGTGCGTTGTGCCTCGTGTGGTCTCTCACGGCGACTCCCTTCCCAAGTTGGGCGTGAGGGTCCAACATTTATACTCACCATTTGGGTCAATAAGAAATGATGCTACTCTTGTCTTACCAGTGGTTCTGCCCAGTACTTCCATTCCAATGTCTATGATCCAAATTATTCATCTGCCCCAATGTGGTCTTTCTACTTTTTTTTTATGTTGTCATTTAGAAATTGGTGTTGAAATTAGAAACTTTATGAACCATTAAGTAAATTGTGAGAGTTAAAACATGTACATGAATGCTGACAATTTACATTTCACAATTATCAAGATATTTTATAAATTTAAAAAACTAGGAATAGCTAGCACATTGTGTTAGCATACTGTGCCCAGTCTGCCTAGCAACCTATGATGTCATTACCTGCCTGCCAATAGGTAAGCCCCTGCTCAGGATTATATAAAAGTACAAACCTCTTACCTCCCTCTTTTGTTCCTTTCTCCTCTCTTGCTGTCTCTATTTCTCTATCTCTCTTCCTGTCTCTCTCTTTCTCTCTGGGGTGTCCTTCCCCTATGATAAACTTCTCCATGACATATCTGTTGTGTAGCTTATAGTCCATATTTAAAACATTGAAGAAACATTACAGTTTGGAACTCTGATCTATTCAGTTATCTACTCTAATAGGAACTAATGTTGAGTGCACAATCAGGAAATCTGTGGACTCACTGTTTCCTAAAGTCTCACTGCTGTTCTGACATACACCGGGTCAAAGGAAATCATGGGTTAGAGACAAGGGGATTTTTTTCTGAGTCATTTTCTCCTCATGTGCAGTTGTCTGGAGGGATTTTTCTCTCAGTTCTGAGATGCCTGCATAAATCAATGTGTTCTTCAGAGTGTTCAGGTTGAAGAACAGTCCCTCAAACTGTCAAGAAGCACACAAAAGGCAGCAGAGCCTTTCCGTTGTCTTTTGTCTTTGCAAACACACGCCTGCTGCAGACCATGCCTCTGTCAACACTGAGTTTATCGTAAACCAAAGGCCTTTTGTTTTGCATAAGTAGAGGCAGCTTATTGCTCCCCGTGTCTCCAGCAAAGGCAAAACAAAGCAGGATGGAGAGGCTAAGCCCCTGTGAAAACCTTGACCTGGGGTGAGACACTCACTCCCACGACAGGAATGCTAACTGAGAAGTGTAGCTGGTTAAAGGAGTAGAGGCCAGCAGGTGAGAAAAGCTGGAGCTGCGGCTCAATGACCACCTGCTGTGTTTGTATCTTGTAATTCCCAGGTACTCAGCAGGTGTTGGAAGAGATGCGGCTTTGACACTTTCTGGTGCAAGATCTCAGGCTAATTTAGTGCTTAATGCCTGTATCTGGGGTATCTAGGCTGGAAGATCTTCAATCCTAGCTAGAAGGAGGACAGGGTCTCTACCTTTAAATTGTTTAGTGAGCTGTGATCAGAATAGAAGCCCCTCCCCATGATCCCCATGTCTTCAGGGATTGGCCATGCTGGTCTGCCATCAATTAGAAAGGTCAGTGAGAGGCCTGGTGTGGAGAACAAGTAAAACAAAGAGGAGAAAATGTAGTAAACAAAAAGTGTATGTTGGTAGCGATAAATTGTGGGAACTGGACAAGGGCTAGCTTCCCTGAGCAGAAGCCCCCTCCCTGCCCTATGCTCAATCACCATGAAGTCAGCTTCCCTGGGAGCTAGAGGAGGGGCTCACTTCCCTGAGATCCAAACAGATCCTAATCAGATTAGGGCCAGCTTCCCCTTCCCCAATTGTATGGGAGACCCCGCAGTGTAACAGCTGCAGTAGATGAAATGTCTAGATAAGAATCCCCCTGCAGCATGACTCAAAGCTCCTCTGGCTTGTGCCTTATCAGTTAAGGCCAAAATCCCCTAAACCCGGTACCCAGGTATGTGATGCCAAGGCTGGGAAAGTCTTGCTTGCGGTTTCTGCCTTTAAAATCCTTGTATTAGAAGGAGTCAAGGCCACTCACCTTCCTCAACCTCTGGGGAACGGATGGTCCTTGCTCCGGAGCAAGATCAATAAAAAGACCCTGTGTACATTACATCTGACTGGTCTCTGGTAGTCTGTGAAGTTTTGTGACTTGGGCATTACAAAATGACATGAGTTGTCCACCTGAGTATAACAATAAACATTATGTAAAATAAGTGACATAACCCGACACCTCATTGACTAAAAGGGGGTATGACTCCTCCCAACATAGCTAGGGTATATAAGCTGAGAGCAAGGCCACTTCTGGCTGGCCATGATGTTTACAAACTAAGACCACTCCACTGTGCTGACTCCAAATCCAAAGACCCATCAGAGACCAGACTAGACTGGGGCCCAGACTTAGAGAAGGAATCGTGCTGTGAACCACTAAGTGCACCAGGACAGATGGCGAGCCTGACCTGTGAAGCCATCGACCAGGCTACATCTGTACTCAGCAGACCAGGAGAGGTATTGGGATGCCTGCGTGAAGTGTGATGACTGTGTGACTAATAAAACATCTGGAAAATCTCTATACTCATCTTCTTGAGGTTCCTCTTTCCCTGAACTCACAACATCTGGTTAAATAAGTCTAGCAACAGGTTTTTAGCATGACTAAAAATACATTTTGAATATGTTAAAGAACTTCCTCAGTGATAAGACCTTAATAATTAAAGACTAGGATGTTAGGTTTTATCCATATTAAGTTGGAGCCTTAAAAACATAAACACAAGGGGTTGGAGAGATGGCTCAGTGGTTAAGAGCAATTTTTGCTCTTCCAAAGGACCTGGATTCAATTCCCAGCCATGACATGGCAGCTCACAACTGTCTGTAATTCCAGTTTCAATGGCTCTGACACCCTCACACCATTAAAGTAAAATTAAATAAATTATTTTTTAAAAGTTAAATGCAGTCCATAAAAACAGAGTAGAACAGTTTCCTGTATGAGGTTAAATATGCATTTTTTCCTATTTACTTTTTATTCATAATCATAAACTTAACTCTACAATCCAGCTAAACTTGGAGAGGAAAGAGGACAATATGGAACCTAAAGAACTTCAGCGAGAGCAGAGATTACAGAGTACTGCAAGCAGATGAGGTGGGGGGCTCTCCTGAGCTACAGAAGGAATGGTGTTATGGGTAAGATGCCCTCAAGTCAAAAGAATTACAGTTGTCCACAGTTGGGAATAGTGACCTTCTTGCTGGTCTTGCCATTTTTGGATCCAAAGCACTCCATGGCCTTGATCGATGCTCACTCCTTCTTTTACCTTCCCAGAGATCACATGCTTGCCACCAGCCACTCAGTCTTGGCAGTACAGATAAACAACTGGGAACCACTGGATGTGGTAGCACACGCCTTTAATCCCAGCACTGGGGAAGCAGAGGCAGGTGGATCTCTTTAAGTCCAAGGCCAACCTGGTCTACAAAGTGAGTCCAGAACAGCCAAAGATACACAGAGAAACCCTGTCTCGAAAAACCAATAAAATAAAATAAAAAACTGGGAACCACTTCTGTTTGGTCCAGTGTTTGCCATGGACAAGATGCCAGGACCTGTGTGCATCAGGATGAAATTCTTATCCTCAAATTTCTCCCATAGACGGGCCTGCCACCAGAGCCATTATAGTGTGTGAAGTCGCCACCCTGGCACATGAATCCTGGAGTAATTCTGCGAAAGGAAGAACCTTTATATCCAAATCCTTTCTCTCCAGTGCTCACAGCACAAAAGTTTTCTGCTGTCCTTGGAACTTTGTCTGCAAATAGCTCAAAGGAGATGCAACCCAAGGGCTTGCCATCGACCTCGATGTCGAAGAACATGGTGGGGTTGACCATGGCTATAGCAAGCAACAACAGGGGGCAGTGGTGCCTGCAAAGCCAGCTAAACAGGTTTTAAGGCAGCAATTTTTAGGCTTTGAGTATGAAGGTAGAGCACAGCAATCAAGTATTTGCATTGTAAACAAATGAATTTTATTAATTAATTAATTAATTTTATGGTTTTCGAGACAGGGTTTCTCTGTGTGGTCCTTGCTGTCCTGGACTCGCTTTGTAGACCAGGCTGGCCTAGAACTCAGAGGTCTGCCTGCCTCTGCCTCCCGAGTGCTGGGATTACAGGCGTGCACCACCACGCCTGGCTATACAAATGAATTTTAATACAACAGAACATTACACAATAATTGAAAAACTGTAACAAACCCATTAGCCAGGGAGTTGAATCCTGGGTAGCAATGACAGTAGGAACAGCATTTATTTATTTGTTAACAATAGACGGTCTGTCCTAGTGATTTAATGGCGGGGCATTCCGACCACAGCCAGTGGCAGCCTGCTGGTCCATACCGGGGTGCCAAGGAGAGCTGAGAGGTGTGTGGCAAACAGCCACACAGCAGAGTAAATCACCTGCATGCCACACTGGGTCACAGGAGAAAGCTGAGCCTGAAGTCAGGGCAGTGATGGGTTCAGAGAGGAATAAATGGAGACTCAGAGTGAAGTTTGGAACAGAAGGAATTTGTTGTGGGAAGTGTGTTACAATGAGTTTGGTAGAATGGTTTCCATACTTAAGACGATTCTGGAAGAGTTCTCCAAGCATGGACCACCAATTTTATGTTTAAAAATAAGAAAATAAGATAAGAAGAAATAAAATGCCAGGCAAAATATATTAGATGTGGAGTTTATTAAATGAGCATAGAGAAAGAAGGAATGGGGGGATGGGTACCCAATAGAGAGAGAGAGAGAGAGAGAGAGAGAGAGAGAGAGAGAGAGAGAGTAGATAATAGAGTAAAAGAGGTAAGAGAGACAGAGAAAGGGAGTAAGGGGTAAGAGAGAGAGGGTCAAAGTGGGTCAATGGCAGCTAGGCAATGACATCACAGATAGGCAGACTGAGGCAGACTCCTAACATACTCCACACCTAAGTAGGACTTAACAGTGAATAACAGATGATTAGTAGAACACAACAGATGGTTTAATTAAATGCTTTGCACATTCTGGATCAAAACTGGGTAGTATCAGCATTGCTGAGAGAGTTGCAAACAATTTAGGGCTCGTGCTAGTCTGAGACACAGGGAATTATAACACCAAGAAAGTAAAACTGAAAAAGGCAGGAAGACTCGTTTATATTGTTTGTGTCATTTACAGTCAATGCAGATTACTAGTGACTTAAAGGAAACTTCTGTAAATTATAAATTACATATGTTGTATCACTGACAAATTCTATCTTAATAACCTTTTTAAAATATATTTTATTAATTTATTCATATTACATCTCAGTTGTTATCCCACACCTTGTATCCTCCCATTCCTCCCTCCCTCTCATTTTCCCCTTACTCCCCTCCCCTAAGACTGTGCCTGAGGGGGACCTCCTCTCCCTGTATATGCTCAGAGGGTATAAAGTCTCTTCTTGGTAGCCTGCTATCCTTCTTCTGAGTGCCACCAGGCCTCCCCTTCCAGGAGACATGGTGAAATATGGGGCACCAGAGTTTGTGTGAAAGTCAGACCCACTCTCCACTCAACTGTGAAGAACATCCTATCCATTGGATAGATCTAGGTAGGGGTTCAAAGTTTACTGCACGTATTGTCCTTGGCTGGTGCCATAGTTTGTGCTGGACACCTGGGCCCAGATCTGCCCATCTTAATGTTCTTCTTATAGGTTCCGAGGACCCTCTGGATCCTTCTATTTCCCCATTCTCCCATGCTTCTCTCACCTAGAGTCTCAATAGGATATCTTCCCCTCTGTCCTACTTTCCTGATAAGTGAAGACATTCATGGGACATGCCCCTTGGGCTAGTGTCCAGATATAAGTGAGTATATACCATTTGAGTCTTTCTGCTTTCTGGGTTAACTCACTCATTATGATCATTTCTAGTTCAATCCATTTGTCCACAAATTTCGGGAATTCCTTGTTTTTAATAGCTGAGTAGTATTCCATAGTGTATATGTACCACAGTTTCTTTATCCATTCTTCTACTGATGGACACTTAGGCTGTTTCCATGTTCTGGCTATTATGAATAAGGCTGCAATGAACATGGTTGAGAAAATTTACTTGTTGTGTGCTGGAGCATCTTATGGGTATATTCCAAGGAGTGGAATAGATGGGTCTTGAGGAAGCTCTATTCCCATTTTTCTGAGATAGCACCATATAGATTTTCAAAGTGGCTGTACTAGTTTGCATTCCCACCAGCAATGACGGAGTGTTCCTCTCTTTCCACATCCTAGCCAGCATGTGGTGTCACTTGAATTTTTGATCTTAGTCATTCTGATGGGTGTAAGATAGAATCTCAGAGTTGTTTTGATTTGCATTTCCCTGATGACTAAGGAGGTTGAGCATTTCTTTAAGTGTTTCTCAGCCATTTGATATTCCTCTGTTGAGAATTCTCTGTTTAGTTCCAAGCCCCATTTCTCAATTGGGTTATTTGGTTTGGTGGTGTTTAATTTCTTGAGTTCTTTATATATTTTGGATATTAGACCTTTGTCAGATGCAGGGTTGGTGAAGATCTTTTCCCAGTCTGTCGGCTGTCGCATTGTTCTCTTGACATTGTCTCCTGCCTTACAGAAGCTTCTCAGCCTCATGAGGTCCCATTTATTAATTGTTGATCTCAAGGCCTGGGCTGTTGGTGTTGGTGTTCTGTTCAGGAAATTGTCTCCTATGCCAATATGTTCCAGGCTCTTCCCCACTTTTTCCTCTAACTGACTTAGTATCTCTGATTTTATGTTGAGTTTGTTGATCCACTTGGATTTGAGTTTTGTGCAAGGTGACAAATATGGGTCCAATTGCATTTTTTTACATGTAGACATCCAGTTAGACCAGCACCATTTGTTGAAGATGCTTTTTTCCATTGAATAGATTTGGCTTCTTTGTCAAAAATCAAGTGACCATGTGTGTGTGGATTCATATCTGGGTCTTCAATTTGATTCCACTGATCAACCAGCCTGTTGCTGTGCCAGTACCATGCTGTTTTAATTATTGTTGCTTTATAGTACAGCTTGAGATCAGGTGTGGAGATTCTTCTGGAGGATCTTTTATTGTACGAGATTGTTTTAGCTATTCTGGGTTTTTTGTTTTTCCGTATGAAGTTCAGAATTGAACTTTCAATGTCTTTAAATAATTTTGTAGGTATTTTGATAGAGATTGCATTGAATCAGTAGATTGCTTTTGGTAAGATGGCCATTTTTACTATGTTAATTCTCCCTATCCATGAGGAAGAAAGATAATTCTATCTTCTGATATTTTCTTCAATCTCTTTCTTCAGAGTTTTGAAATTTTTTTCAAACAAGTCCTATACTTGAGCAAGCTTATTTCTAAACCTACTTATATAAGAAGGAGGTTGGTCATGAGTATTGTGACTATTGGTCCAGGAAAGCTGGTGAAATGGATGATGAGAAGGGTTAGGGGAGTAATTAGTACAGGAAGGGTTTGAACGGACATTTTCAGGGTATGAGCGCAATAGCTACATTAGCTGACCTTACGAGGAGTTAGGACAAGGAGGAAGGGTAGCACGGATATTTTTGAATTCTTAAATGCAGGTTCAATTCATGTCATCCTAGAAATAAGAGGGTTTAAACCTCTATTATTTACTCTGATTACAGTAACTCTTGTCATCCATATTTCTAAGTGTAATGTGGAATACTTGTTAGGAAAGTTGGTAGTGAGATGAATCATACACAGAGTGCTAGTGTGAGATGTATCACAAGCAGAATGCTAGTGTGAGATGAATCACAGACAGAGTGCTAGTGTGAGATGTATCACAAGCAGAGTGCTAGTGTGAGATGAATCACACACAGAGTGCTAGTGTGAGATGTATCACAGACAGAGTGCTAGTGTGAGATGAATCATACGCAGAGTGCTAGTGTGAGATGTATCACACGCAGAGTGCTAGTGTGAGATGTATCACAGGCAGAGTGCTAGTGTGAGATGAATCACACGCAGAGTGCTAGTATGAGATGTATCACACGCAGAGTGCTAGTGTGAGATGAATCACACGCAGAGTGCTAGTGTGAGATGTATCACCTGTAGAGTGTTAGTGTGAGATGTATCACAGGCAGAGTGCTAGCGTGAGATAGATTACACGCAGAGTGCTAGTGTGAGATGTATCACAGGCAGAGTGCTAGTGTGAGATGTATCACAGGCAGAGTGCTAGTGTGAGATATATCACAGGCAGAGTGCTAGTGTGAGATGTATCACATGCAGAGTGCTAGTGTGAGATGTATCACACGCAGAGTGCTAGTGTGAGATGTATCACAGGCAGAGTGCTAGTGTGAGATGAATCACACGCAGAGTGCTAGTATGAGATGTATCACACGCAGAGTGCTAGTGTGAGATGAATCATACGCAGAGTGCTAGTGTGAGATGAATCACAAGCATAGTGCTAGTGTGAGATGTATCACAGACAGAGTGCTAGTGTGAGATGTATCACAGGCAGAGTGCTAGTGTGAGATGTATCACAGACAGAGTGCTAGTGTGAGATGTATCACACACAGAGTGCTAGTGTGAGATGTATCATATGCATCAGCTTTTACTGTCTAAAAATCTCTGTTTAGCTTCCAGGAATGTCCACATAAGCTGTAAACATAGCTGTCAGGAAACAACCTATGGCTGCAGTCTCTCCCTCAGGGTCATCCCAGGCAATAACAGGCAGAGAAGTTTGTCACTAGGGAAGTGTGACTGCATGCAATTCACAGGCCAAAGAGTTTGATGTATTGGGCATGCTTAGAATCTTACCTTTCTGCAGTTTGTCACGGATCAGAGGAACAGGGGCTATAATTATTAATAAGCCTCCTTTACTGTGTTTTCTTTGTAAAAATATAAAGGGAAAAATTAGCATCCACCTACAAATAATGAAACCTTTTACAGCTGTGGCTGGCATTAAAGGGAAGATTTAGGTGCCTCATGTAAAAACATAAAATTCCACTAAAAACCATTGTTGTTTCTACTTTGAGTGGAAATAGAGAGATTAAACAGTAATTCAGAGCCCAGAGATTCTTGGGTGATGGCTGAGAACAAGGTCTTTAGGCCTGTGGAGCTGAAATGGTGGGCTTTGGTTTCTAAACAATGAATAAGACAATTTCCTCCCGAGACTATAAACAGTTGGCATCACCATGGATTGTAGAGTGAAAGACTTTGCTTACAGCCCTCTGTGACATCTATGGATGCAAATTCTTAAATATGCAGACTCACTCATGAAAAGTGCACCTGTGAAAAGGGAGCACCTGGTATCACACCTGTGCCACACCTGGAAATAGTCATATTCCAATTCCAAGTTCACAGAGGGCTCCGCACACCGCTGCGAGCTTTCGTTTTATGACTCTACAACCCTTCTTCCCTCTTCAGCACCTTTCTGCTTCATGGCAAAGCTCTCCATTCATCCTAAAATAAGCCTCCTCACCAGTGTTTTTTCTCCATTCCACAAAGTTCACACCTGTCTGCCCAGCTATCTGTGTCTCTGTATGTGCCTCTATCTATAGACACAAAAACAAATGCCTTAGCAGCACTAAAGTATTTATGTTAACCTGACTGTTCTCAGAAACTAAGCCCCTACACCTCCCTCACTGTTCATTTATGGGTTCAGTATTGAGTAAACACTTCTTGACCATCTGCCACAGTGCTTGGTGCTTGGCCTGGGAATGGAGCAGTTACATGATAGAAAATGTCCTATCTGCCCAGAGCTTACATTCCAGTGGGGGCTTTTTGAAATAGGAAAATATAGGAATTCAAGAGAATAAAATACAGGAGGTAACTGAACTTTATTAGTGTCCACCTTGTACTATAATTTGTTGAGATAGTCGAAAATATTGAATTATATGAAACAACAGAGCTAGGGTTACAGTCAGTGCTGAAGTGCTTGCCTGGCAATCACAAGCCTTTGGTTCATTGCCAGAAAGGAAAAAACGAGAGAAGAGGGGAGAACAGAGAAGATGAAAGAAAGCACTGTGTCCCACAACAGTGCAAGAGGGAACTCCAGGTTCCTCTTTGTGACTTTGCTGGTTCAAATCACAAGTGTGGAGTCTTGTTTTCACACTGAAACACAAAACATGGGGCTCCTGCATTGCCTGGAGTTTTGCTTGAGAGCAGCAGGGCACTTTCTAAGGGCATCAAGCCTGGACTTCTGGGTGATGGATGCAGGCTCTTGTCATTTCTTTCTGAAAATGTCAGAAGTTCCTAGCTAAAGAGCGGGGACCTCTGCAGTTTAACTTCTTGGAGAGCACATGAGGTTTCCATTTCCCTCCTTCTCTGTGTGGAGGGAAGACAGTGGCTGAGTAATACATTAGCCACATAACCCAGTGTTCCTTTTTGCTGGCAAGGGATGTGTATACTTGTGATAAGAGTCAAATGCTTCGAGCCTTTTTCCCCAAGGTTAATGGAAACACATGGCCTGTAGGAACAGGCAGACAAACACCACAGTGCTAGGTAGCAGCAAGACTGCTTTTCTTAGAGGTGGCCAGCCTAGACTGCCTGTCAGACAGCATGGAGCATTGTACTACAAGTCCCACCTGATAGGCCAGCTCCTAATAGCCACACTTGTTAGTCCACTGCTCAGACACACTTATGCTGCCTCAAAGCAAACAGCCTTGACTCTCACTTCTCTTCCAGACTATCCTTTCATGGCAGTAGAGGAAGAGGAAGCATTCATGTTCTGATGTAGGTACCTTCTTTTTCTACTATGCCGGTGCTATTGCACCCCCTCCCCCACCTCTGTGCTCCACTGAGGCTCCTAAGTCCTTTATGGACCAGAGTGCTGAAAGTCACGTCATCATGTATGAATCACCTCAGCATGGCCAGGCCAGGTTGCAGAGCCAGCACAGGAGAGCCTGTCAGCACGCACATAGACATGAGTCCTCTCTAGACTGGCCTATGCTGGACTGTTCTCAGCCTCATTTTTTTTTCACTTGGTTTTTCTCTCATGGGTTGTCCTGGTACTGGGAATCTACTCTCTCATGCCAGTTCTTCTCGAGGTTGGAAGCTGCCTTTCCATGCAGCTGCCACGGTGACAGCACACAGGGTTTCCTGGTCCAGCATTGCCAGAGTCCCTACAGAAAGACTTCTTTTCAGGAAGACGAGTGTTCCTGGTGTGTTACAACACAGAAATGGTCACCCACACTTCCAGCCTCAAGTCTCCCTTATTTGATCTCTTCAAAGAGTAACTTTTCTGACTTGTGAGATCTCCAATTTTGGAGACGTTAAAGCTTTCAAGCAATAAACTGGAAGTCTTTTGGTTTTCTTCCGCTCCAGAGTTCATAACAAGAGTTTATAACAAGGACAGTCATGAGATAAAGAGTGTGGTTCCAGTGGGAGAGTTACAGAAATCCTAACAGCTGCTCCTCCTTCCCCCCCACCCCGTGTGCCTCATACTGCCCACCACACAGTTACTATCTGAGGTCAACTGCCAAGGAGCACTGGGGTAATGCGGAGTATTCAGTGAGCATAAGAAAACAGAGAATGTTGCAAGCAACTGTTCTTGTCCACAGAGTCCCATGATCCCAAGGTTTGGTGGAGAGTTTAGGTCATCTGAAGAAACTGATATGTGGATCGCCTTTCTATAGATAGTACTTAAAGAGGAGGGAAAGGAGAGAAATTAATTAATGCATAACCACTATGGAGAAAAAAACATACTTTTTTTGGTTTATATATATATATATATATAATAGTATCTTAATTAGGTACTGTCAGTGTTGCTTCCTCCTGCAGGAGCATCCTTCTGTCAGCCTTGCTTTTCCGCCTGTGGGCTGACAGACAACAGTGGAGCAGTCAGCACACAAAATGACCGTGTGTGCATGTCTAAAGATTCATAGCATCCTAGGCATTCACGTCCATATAGTATGACCTAGGGCTCTGCACCAGGTGCTTTTCCTTGTGTTTCCTCTTCTCTTCTGGAAAGGGATGAAGGAGATAGGTCCTTTGCGAAAGGAATGTTCTCATAGGGAGCTCGTCACCGTCAGAAAGGCAGCTTTTGTTTTTTTGATACAGGGTTTCTTTGTGTAGTTCTGGCTGTCCTGGAACTCCCTCTGTAGACCAGACTGGCCTTGAACTCAGGGATCCAGCTGTCTCTACCTCCCAAGTGCTGGGATTAAAGTGTGCACCACTGCATCCAAATGCCTGTTTGAATTATAATGTGTGAAAATTTTGATTTATTAATGAGTAAGAGTTTTGCCCTGTATTCATTTCCAAAGATATCATTGTTAATGAAAGCTGGGATTTATTTTTTTAATGGTAGGGCTGAGAGTAGTTAAGAGCATGTTTTACACTGTGTAGGAATGGATTTGCCAGACCACTAGGGAAGAAGGAAACAGAAAATTGCAAAATCGGAGCTTTGAGCTGTATTGGCAGCTGTCATGTGTATTCTACTTGTAAGCACTCACTTGCCTCAAACTAGTGACAATTTAGCCAAATTCAGTGGTGCACACCTGTAATCCAGCACTCAGGGAGGCAGAGGCAGGAGGATCTCTGTGAGTTTGAGGCCAGCCTGGTGTACAAACCAAGTTCAGAACAGCCAAGGCTACACAGAGAAACCCTGTCTCAAAAAACCCAAAGCAAGACAACAACAACAGAACTAGTGGCAACCTGAGATAATAACTGCAGAGGACGTGAGCCAGGTCCATTTTAGTCAAGGGAGATGGGCTCCGAGCTCCAAGCTCCCATAGCAGTCCTTGAATCTGCAGATTGTTCAAAGCCTTATTTACACTGTTTTTCATATGCATTCATGTCTCTGATGTGCAGTTAAGCACAGAAAGACATTAACAACAACTAGTAACTAATAAAACCTAAGGAAATTATAATAGAAAGGTATGAATCAATGTATAAGCTCAAGAACTTTTATTTTTCTCATAACTTTATTTTTCTCCTAACATATTCAGACCATATTGACCACAGGTACCTGAAACCATGGAAAATGAGGTATGGATGGCAGGGAGAGCTACATATCTATTTGTTTTCAAGTTCAAGTGCTGGGTGTCTGAAAGCATATAAACTCTATGGCGATGATCCTTTTAAAAAACCAAAAAGTTCTTATTAATATACAGTCCACTGATTCTGTTGGTCAGGTGGAAAAGGCCTTGAACTATGCCGAGGCAGCTTTGTCCTTTGTTGTGTGTGCAAACGCAGTGGAACAAGGTCCAGCGATCTAACTCTCTGTACGTCATGTACTCAGACAGTGGAGCTCATCAGGGAAGCTCTGCTTCCAGCAGGAGGGTGTGTAGGGAGAAGGAAGTAGCATATGTGAGTACACGCGGGGAATACTAAGTAAGGAACGGCAGCCACACTATCAGCCCCTGGGAACTATCCCCCAAAATAGGAATGTTGAGTTGGAAATGACAAGATTTGTTCTGAAGCCTCACTGTGAGGGACACACATCTCTTCTTTTCTACCTCAGTTACCCTACGCCTGACTCTCCTACACTGGCGGACATTTGAAAAGGGACCACACTGTAAAGTATTTGAAAGCACCATGGCTCCTTGTGCTAGGCTGTCTCCCTGACAGGGGCGCCTCTGAGAGGCCTCATCCACCCATTGCCTTGAGGCCAAACCTGCCATCTCTGTTGTCCAGAATCACCCCATTTATGACACACTTGAGGCTTGCAAAGCTTGGAGAGCCTAGCTGATTGGTCCCCCTGCCTTTGTGGCCTTATATTTATTTATTATTTTGAGATAAGGCTTCTCTCTGTACCTTTGGCTATCCTGGACTCACTTTATAGAATAAGCTTTCCTCAAACTCACAGGAATCAGTCTGTCCCTCTCTGCCTTACCGAGTGCCCTGAGTGCTGGGATTACAGGTGTGCACCACAGAGGCTATCTGCGTCCTTATTTTTACCACATCTAAACAAAGAAAGTCCAATTATTCATCCCCAGTATCCCAGGGATCAGCTGGTGGTTTTGGTTTTGGTTTTGGTTTTCAAGACAGGGTTTTCTCTGTGTGATAGCCCTGGGTGTCCTGGAACTCTCTTTGTAGACCAGTCTAGCCTTGAACTCACAGAGATCTGCCTGGGTCTGCCTCCTGAGTGCTGGGATTAAAGGTGGGTGCCACCACACCCGACTCCTGCAGCTTAACCACCAGATGAATTGAACCTCTTACTATTTATTACTTTCAGTAGTATGTAAACTCCCCAGTTGCTTTTGGTTGTTGTATATTAATGAGTAATGAATAATGAAAACAAGCCAGTTATTTTTGTGCCATAGTCTCACTAGGCTGCATGTTCCTACATGTCTTGCCCTCCTAATACCCCACCCTACCCATCATCTACAAACACATTGTAATCCAATGGAGTCCACACGCTTCCCTTGCCTTGTCCCCAAAGAGTATAAAAATAGCATCAAGATTTGGAAGAAGCTGGGCATGGCGGCACATGCCTGTCATCCTAATACTCAGCAAGGCAGAGGCAGGCAGATCTCTATGAATTCAAGGCCATCCTGGTCTTCAAAGTGAGTCCAGGACAGCTAAGGCTACACAGAGACACCTTGTCTCAACCTGTTCCCCCACCCCACCCTCAAGTTCGGTAAAAGCTCTGCAGCCCCAAAAGCGGCAGTGGCTGTTCTGGCTCAGAATGAACGTCTGCACCTGTGACACCAAGCCCTCTAGGCACCTGCATTTCCTCTTCCTGCGGCTGTGGCACCAAGGCTGTGGCACCAAGGCCTGTAGGCGCCTGCATTTCCTCTTCTGCTGCTGTGGCACTGAGGCGTAGAGCCGCCCAGCTGTTGGCAGTCAATACAGTTCTTCCTTCCTTTCCTTCTTTTCTTTTTTCTTTTTCTTTTCTTTTCTTTTTTTTTTTTTTTTTTTTTGTTTGTTTTTTTTTGTTCTTTTTTGTTTTGTTTGTTTTAGTTTTTTGAGGCAGGGTTTCTCTGTGTAGCCTTGGCTGTCCTGAACTCGCTTTGTAGACCAAGCTGGCCTCGAATTCACAGTGATCTGCTAATTCTCTTCTTTCTACAATAGCTCTCCTACAACTTTCTTTCTTTCTTTTTTTTTTTTTTTTTTTTTTTTTTTTTTTTTTGTCAAATGAAGCCATTGTCTAGAGTGTGTTATCCCTAGATCAGGCTGTTGCTTAGCAGACTGGGAGCCACTTGCTGTTCCATCTGCCTGATTCTTGCTTTTCTCATACAATGTGCATGTGTATTAAGTGTATTTTGTTTTGAGGGATATTTTTCAAGCTTTTTAACAAGCTACATACAGTGCAGGGAAAGTTATCCTTGTGATAATCACAACTCTGAGTAGCAACAACCAGAGTGTCTTGCTTATATCTTGTGCATCTGGTGTGTTTGACTTGACCATGGTTTTTGTCTGTTTTTAATTTTATTTTATTATTGAGTTTATGAACTTAGATTAAATATGTCTGCCTTTCTAAGCTTGTGTAAATGATACATTAAATGATTTGATGTTTTACGTGATAGAAATTGAGTTGCACATAAAAAAAGTTAATCCAATTTTTGTTAATACTTTACAAGGAAATTTAGAATTTAAATATTTTCAAAGCAGTATATCCTGGTTCCCAGTTTGGAATCTCTAGAGGCAACCTTTGTTTCAGGAATGCTCTCTCTCTCTCTCTCTCTCTCTCTCTCTCTCTCTCTCTCTCTCTCTCTCTCATTCTCCTTTCCTCCTCTCTCCTCTTCTCTTTTGTTCCTTTCTTTCTGTTTTTCCCTATCCTAGATATTGAACTCAGGGCCTTGCATATACTATGCAAGCTCTCTAACACTGAGCTATATCTCCAGCCCTCACTAATGTTTCAATGTAGCCCCCATGGTATATCATTGCTAAGTTTAATATTTTTTTCATAGAACTGTTAGTTCAAAAAAGTTGTAGTTCAATTGAGCGCATGCATGCGTACACACACACAAACACACACACACACACACACACACACACACACAAACACACTTACTTTCCCTCTCTTTCTCTATTTTGTATCCAAAGGCTGATCATGAGGAAACAGAAGGATGCTTGCTCAAGTATCAGCCCTGAAGCACTGCTCTAATGGACAATCTTCAATGGCATAAGTCTGACTACTTGTGTTAGAGTTTTCCAACTTAAAACAACATATTGGAATAATGTTTGCAACACTTGCTTAAGGAAGTAAGAGAAGTCTGCATCAAAGAGCTGAAATAATAGAGCAGTGGCCAGGACATGACCCTAGCGCGCCTCTGTAGGTGACTGTCCGTCAGCGTTACTGTCACTCTTATCTCTCTCCCTCTTCCTTCTCATTCCAAAGCTGTAGACACGAAATAACAGAAGTGAAATGACTTCTTGACCTGATGCAGTTTGTGTCCGCAGGTTCAGATATCTTTCCCCACTGCACCATCGGACACAATCCACATAGTCCGGAGATAAAAAACAGATAAGGTTAGACAGTTGAGTTCAGTCCTCATAACTGAACAGAGAGCTACAGCAAAGGAGCTCACCTGGTCCCCAGAGCTGTACTAAGAAACAGCACAGAGATGGTCCAATCTGAGAATCCTGTGCTCCTTGTCCACATCACTGTGTGCATCTTCAGACAGGTTAATTTGTTTGTTTGGCATGGCATGAGGTGCCTTGTAAAACTCTATTCTCAAACTAATTACATCTGACCAATGTTTTGTTTTTTATTACTTAATTGGCACTTTTAACACAAAGGGGTAAATTTGGGGTCAGCTGCAGAGGGACCTACAGTCACAGCTCTTGGTGGCAATGTTCATCGAGGTATTAAACCTGTTGTTTGGAAGGCTCATCTCTTACAGCCAACTTCTGAGTCATTTTCCAGTAGAGAGAGGGGTGTCGACACTGATTATTCATCCCTTAGAGTTCCAGGGCTTCCAATCCAATTCCCAAATGTCCCCATTTGAGAACTGGATTTTGCTCTTATTCTTGGAGTGTAAATTCATAAGTTAGATTTAGTATTTAGTAGAGCACTTCCAAGAGACGCTGAGGTTTAAAGAAACAAAGCTGCAAAGCAGGAAGTCACTGATGCTGGAGACACAGAAGGGCAATAACTGGTCCCTGAGCACTTTCCTCCAGCTACACAAAGCCCTTGCAGAAAGCTGCCCTTCCTGCCTCACTGGCTCAACATATTAACTCCCCTGCTTAACAAGCATGAGGGTCACTAGATTGGGACGCACACGTTCAGGTCCACTGCTGTTACTCAGCAGGGTTCTGAAAGAACCAGGCCCCTTAAAGACCCCCATTAAAGCCAAAGTCTGGGAAAATGTAAAAGTTGGCCTACTCAGTCCTCCCTTAAAGACCCCCATTAAGACCAAAGCATGTAAATTTCTAGAGGGTTCAGCTTGAACCAAGGACAGACAGATATCAGATCACTGTGTGTGTGTGTGTGGCAGGGACAGGAAAAACCTTGAAGAGTCCAACTTGACTCAAGGTCTCAGTCTGTGCCCAGGGTCCAGCTGGACTCAAGGACAACCAGCTGTGTTTAAATTTTCCACTACCCCTCCCCAACTAAAAAAGTTCCTAAACACCCCCTGTGACTGCTTCAACCAATCTTTTCCATAGGTTAACTTGCCCGTCTACCCATTAGCCAACCACCAAACACTAAGACTTGTAACTCCCTGCTTGCAGCTTTTCTTCCCAAATGCCAACCAATCACATACTGTAAAACTCACTTGTTTATACATATGAGAAAATCCACCCGTAAAAATCAGACATGTAAAAAACATTGTTATAATTATTTGCCTTTTAAACAAAAGATATGCCATATATTTTTATTAAACCATAGAAAACATTTTCATACAAATTTTTCCATTTTGGGGAAACTAGACACTATGAACTTGGGAGAGCTGGAAGTCTACAGATGACAAGACACTGCAAACTAAAATATATTGCAATAAAAAGGTCAAAGAGAAAAAAAAAACTCACTTCTTTGTCTAAAACCTATAAAAGGCCTGTGCCTCTGTTTCTCAGGGTCTGCAGCTTGAAAGAACTGGACAGACCCCATCGTGATGGTTCAATAAATTCCTATTCCTATGCATTTGCATTAACAACGGACTCCGTCTCTTCGTGGGGACTCTGGAAATAGACTAGAGTTCTGTCTAGAGGTCTCAGTCTTCCACTGGCGGTTCCACCGAGATCACCGAGTCCCCTCCAAGACCCAGACTCCAGTCGAGGAATTAGGTAAGGTGGCCACCACTCTTCTTTGTCTGTCTTCTTTATCTGTCTCTCTGTCCCTCTTAGTTTCACTTTGGAGCTCGAGAATTTGGGTTAGTCACAGTGTCAAGGTGGCTCCTTGCCTGTGCCAGGAGACGATGTGCCTCGTGATGGGTTAGTCACAGTGTCAAGATGACTCTGTGCCAGGAGATGATGTACCTCCTGACGGGGAGGCTGGAAGATGTTCCTGACCTCCAGGAAAGAGTCCACTTGGGGAGCGCCCTTGGCCTGCCTGATCACCGGGTCGACCGCTCACTTGGTTCTGGTTTTGGTATAGTCCGGACTACTATGACTTTAGGTGTCGTTTTGTCTTTGTTTATTTGTATCTATTTGTGTGGGTAAGAGGACACTTGACAGCTAGATATAATCTGGGCCTCGGTCCACTGGTCTAGTTTTCTTCCCCCCCTGCCAGTGGCAAAGGCATTTCTGTATCTGTCTATTTGTTTATCTGTTTGCTTGTGGACTGGGACTGACGATATTTTTGGACATGGGACAAGGCGGGTTGCTCCCGCAGCCGGCATGAGGTCGGTGTTATTTTATAGTTTATATTCTGTTGTTAAAAAGGGCCAAATTTTCATCTGCTGGCCATTAGTTCTAACTCATTTCAAAGATTCTCAGAAAAGGCAGTAAAAAACTGATAAACTAGCTCTGTCCTTGGAGCCAGGCTGGGAGTCTCCTGCTTAGATCAAACTGGCAACAAGCCCAGGGCTGCCTGAACCTTTAAAGATGTGCTCTGAACTCCAGCAAGCCTAGAAGCCTCAATATGGTGAGTGCAAGGTCACTACACCCAACAGGAAAAACAAAACCTGAACCCTGGGAGCTAATGTGATGGGTCTTTCCGGGAACTGGGTGGTAAACAGTGACCAGATAAAGCCACTGGTAAGGTCTTTTTCAGTCCTAGTCACTCCTTGGACTCCTTGGTGATGGGCTCTAAACAACTTTCACTATAAAGGCTGTGCATTTTCAAAAAAAAATGTTTCACACACAAGAAACATTCTGGGCAAGATGCCAAACTCAGATTCTCCTAGTTTTTCTATTATCTTTCACAGGTTCTGCCTTTAACATTTAACATTTAGGTGTAAGATCCTTTTAAATTATGCTATAAAATTAAGAAACATTTTGTCTCTTTTACTACATGTTTGTTTCTTATTGACTTTAAAGGTATTAAAACTACATCTCCAGCATATATCTGTGAACTTTTATCTAAGGATTAATGATTTGCTTATTGACTATGATGTTTAAAATTTAAGTTCAAACTCTTGTTTAAAATATATGAGCACATGTACATTTTTAACACAGATATTATATAATTCAATCCTAGTTCAAAACACTGTAAAAAATCTGGTTTTAAGTTCTAAAAATTATGGTTATACCCTATGACTTCATTCTTAAACAAATGTAACAGGACTCATTTGTATTTATTATGTTACAGTCAATATAAAGTATTAATAACTTAAAACTTCTATAAATTACAAATTAAATATATTAGTAACACTGATAAATTTTCTTTAAAACTGGTGTATTCTATAATAATATGCCATATGGAAACCAAAAATGTTTCCAACCCCTATATTTATAGATCTTGATGCTGAAGTAACTTCTCAAGGTCCTATTGTGCATCCTGGTATTATAAAATAAAATTATAAAAAATCATAGTATATGTAAAACAGAAGATGCAAATTAATGCAAGAAATAAAATTGCTCAGCTGTTACTGTTTCCTTACATTAAGGGTAAAGTCGCTCCAGTAAAATAAAGGGGTGCATTTAAAAATACAGAAAAATATATGTTCTGCCAAACAATGTTGTATATTCATGTATAAGTAAATATTAGCCCAGCATAGATGTTCTCTGAGAGATTCCACTGAGTGGGGGCTTGGGACACATACTGGGAATCATTGCCAAACTCTGGGCAAAGAGCTGTAAGTTACATAAAAGAGTGGCCCAGATTAAAAAAAAATTAACAAGTATTTAAGATTATAGATAAAAGGTAATGTAATAAAAATCATTAAAAACAGATGGCATGGGATTGAGACAAGGATCCCACACCTGCCCCACTATAAAAGAAATTGTTTAATTAATTAATATCTGCTGTGACCCAGGCTAACTAAGCCTATTTAAAAAAAATAATAACAGGTGTCTGTGTCTTGATTGATTGCTAGTGGGTTAAAAAATACGACAGTAATAATAATTATAGACATAATAATAAACATTCTTAAGCCATACTGGTACTTTAACTATAACTGGTATGTAAAGTTAAGAGCTACTATCACAAACTATTTAAAATAATTAAAGCTTATGGTTTTGTTAGGTACTAGCTCAGTTAATCACAGGTGTTCTTCTAAAAATAATCAGCCAATGTATAGCTAGAAACAAGCAATTCAGATATACAAAAATTAAACAGATGTGGTCCTCTAGCACCTATCTGCAGACTATAGATTATAATGTTGTTTTATGTTTATAAGATGTAAGTTAAAACAGACAACTGAAGACAGACAAGGACTGAGGACAGATATGCTGGTCCTCAAGCTTATCAGAGATCTGCTGTCGTTCAATTGTTCTCCTTGACTGACTACCCTAGTGTCTACTGACTTTTGGACCCTACATTCTACAGTGCAAAATATGGTACTAAGACAAAAATATAAAACTATGAAAGACTCTCAGATCATGTAAACAATCTCTAGACCTGCTTCAAGATTGAAGCAGTTACAAGAAGAAGGGGGGAATGAAGGAACCCGGCCCCTTAAGGACCCCCATTAAAGCCAAAGTCTGGGAAAATGTGAAAGTCGGCCTACTTAGTCCTCCCTTAAAGACCTCCATTAAGGCCAAAGCATGTAAATTTCTAGAGGGTTCAGCTTGAACCAAGGACAGACAGATATCAGATCACTGTGTGTGTGTGGCAGGGACAGGAAAAACCTTGAAGAGTCCAACTTGACTCAAGGTTTCAGTCTGTGCTCAGGGACCAGCTGGACTCAAGGACAACCAGCTGTGTTTAAATTTTCCACTACCCCTCCCCAACTAAAAAGTTCCTAAACGCCCCTTGTGACTGCTTCAACTAATCTTTTCCATAGGTTAACTTGCCCGTCCACCCATTATCCAACCACCAAATGCCAAGACTTGTAACTCCCTGCTTGCAGATTTTCTGCCAAAATGCCAACCAATGACATACTGTAAAACTCATTTCTTTGTCTAAAACCTGTAAAAGGCCCGTGCCTCTGTTTCTTGGGGTCTGCAGCTTGTAAGAACTGGACAGACCCCATCGTGATGACTCAATAAATTTCTATTCCTATGCATTTGCATCGACAACGGACTCCGTCTCTTAGTGGGGACTCTGGAAATAGACTAGGGATCTCTCTAGAGGTCTCAGTCTTCCAGTTCAAGCATTACCATATTCCGGAAATGCATGGATAGCCCTATAATCCCAGCTCTTGCAAAGCTCAAGTAAGGGAATTGTGAGTTCAAGACCAGCTTGGGCTCCATAGTGAGTTTAGTATCACCTCAGATACACAGCAAAAGCATTATCATAAGAAGAGGTGAAGGAAATACACTGTGCAGCCATCACGTGCATGATGTGGAATATAGGATTTTCTGATAGGACCGAGAGTTGACAGCAGGGTAGCCACTACCCAACACTCAAGCCCATAAGAGAACAGCAAGGACATCCAGGGAAGGCAGTTGCTATGGAAATCCGCATGTGTGCCGTCAGGATTAGGAATCCTTTCTGGTTGTGGGCAGTGCTCACCAGAACAGTAAAAGGAGTTACAGCTGAGTTCCCACCTCTCCATCACTCAGCTCTGGCTTTAGAAATCAGTGGTATCGGGGCTGGTGAGAAGGCTCAGAGGATAAGAGCACTTACTGCTCTTCCAGAGGTCCTGAGTTCAATTCCCAGCAACCACATGGTGGCTCACAACCATCTACAACATGATCTGATGCCCTCTTCTGGCCTGCAGGTGTACTTATAAATAAGTTAACTAATTAAAAAGAAAAGAAAAGAAAAGAAATCAGTAGTATCCAGAAAGAAAGGGAAAGAACTAACTTTAGGTTCCTGATCTGACATCTGCCATGAAAACTACCTTAACCACTCAATGCTACAGTTTAGGAATCGTGATGGAGCCCAAGATCCACAGGCCAGTGTCACACATACCCTGTGCTCTTGGGCTTTTCCCCTGGAGGTGGGGAGACTGAGCTCTCTTTATGTGTATCTTACACCTCTAGTGCCTGTCCTGGATCGGGGGCAGTGACTCTGGGAGGCCCATCCTCCAGAAAGCTCTGCCATAGGGGACTTGGAAAAGGTAAACTTCTCACAGGGAAGGGGATAGATAGTTTTCTCTAGTGGGTTAGTGGCTGTTCAACATAATCACTTAATTGCAGGTGAAACCTTAGTTGGAGGTAGAAAAGAGAGGAGTGCCAACATGCATGAGAACTCACTGCTTGTTACGGCAGCCATTGAGATTCCAAACATTCTGCCCCGCAGCATCTGGGTGACCCATGCAGACCCAACTGGTACTTCACACCACTGGGGTCGAAGCCCCAAACACAAGGAGTTTTAGTTCTTCTCAAACATTAATTAGACTCAGGACCAAAGTGTCTCCCATGAGTCTCTAAACTAATGCTTTGAGCTTCACCAAAACTGTCAGGAGCCAGTCGTGGAGGAGTGGACTTGAGGCAAGCGAGTGAGCAAACTGGAGGTAGCCTACTGCTGCAGTATCTGTGGTGGGTGTGACCTAGTAAGCAAAGACCCTAGGTAGCTCATCTCTAGATTGCTCCTTCTGGTGATTGCCTTTCCATACTTGTATTTCCTGTACCATTCATAGAAATATAAATATATGTGTATGTGTACAATATACATAATGCCTGTGCTCTGATGCAACTGCTTTTCTCTGCCAGGAAGATTCTTGCAGAGACACAGTGAGGATGACATCATGATTCTTGACAATGTCTCCTAAGTTGATTCAAGTGGCTTTTTCAGCCCTCATGCAGAATAACTAAATCTGCCAAGAACTTTGTGTTTTTCACTCGTCACTGACACATAAACATCACTAGAATAGAGACAGGCCTGAGACATGTTTATCACTCAGGTATGCTTTCACTCTAGCGCTAGAGATAAAGTCCTCGGTCTCTGTGTGCACAGAAAATAGACAATTAACTAATATTCGCATTAAAGACAAATAAAATTATTGTCCTGATGTCACCAGAAACTAAGAGATAGCTGGAAAATGTGTAGCCAGGTCAATCCTAATTGAAAAGACGTATATCTTGTTGTAACTTCTTGGACCCTGTTAACCTTTAGGCCTTGTCCACCTTTGTCATTCTGAACTGATTATGAACTTATGTAATGGATACATAGATAAATGTTTAATTTTAATGAAAAACATGTAACCTATTATCCTGTTGCATTCATCTGGTTTTGTGTGTGTGTGTGTAATTAACTGCCTTTTTGTCTATAACGTAGTTCCTTTTCTGATGTAGAGAGCTTTTCCTCAGAAATATAAAACTAGTACCCAACCCCCCCCCAAAATGTGGTTTGAAGTCCACTGGAATTTTCTTCATCCATGAGTTGTAAATATGTAAATATGTTTATAGATAAGTGAATGTGTCTATCTGTCTGATTTTTGTACATGTGTTACATACATGTATGCTAATTGTCTGTATGTAAGGGGTTCCTTTTGTATCATCTGTTGAGTGCGTGTATGAATATGTGCAGGTCTATATGTCTGATCTTTTGTCTATGTTTACATATCGAGTTGAAGTTTTTAACTTCATTCACCTTTTCCTCTTGGATGCACGTGTGTGTGTGTGTGTGTGTGTGTGTGTGTGTGTGTGTGTGTGTGTGTGTATGTGTGTGGTCTGTTTTCTATCTCTCTTATTTCTTAATTCTCTGTAGATTCACAAATAAGTTAATAGACCTAGGGCCTTACCATCAGCCTTCTAAGGCAAGCAGGCCAAAGTTTACCGTAGCCAGCAAGCTCTCTGCAGTGGCCTGCTTCTGCACAGGAGCTGATCTCAGATCCAAGAGCCTTTTTATGACCCCCTTGCAGTTTGGGGATAGAAGCTGCTTTTACAGCTCTAGCTACAGGAAAAAAAATGTGGTCGGTTTAAGTTTTCTTCCTTAGCAGTAGTGCAACCAGTCCCACTTCGCTAGAGAAGGAAGCCCTGTCTCTCTCCCCTCTTCTTTGTCCTTACTGGGAACTTTTGCATCCTCAAAATTTAAAAGCTTTTGAATTTGGTACAGAACTCGAGAAAAAGACACAAGTCTGACTGCTCCAATCATCAATCTATAGTCACCTGCCTCAGTTTCTCCAACCCAGGACAAAGACACAAAGTAAGCATGAAATGCTCAAGAAAGACCTCCTTTTCTCTTTCTAGGAATCCCCTTCCCTTTTTGCCCTCAGGGAGAACAGTGGCTGGAAGAGCTGGGAGACTTAGCCTGATTTAAGTTCAGATACAGTCTGCGTTCTTTCCATAAACCCAAGATGTCACCCCATGTGAATTTCAGACATGGGCTGGGTGTGGGGCATTCTGGGTATCAGCACATTCTCACTGGGAGGAGTTGTACCAGTTGGGTGCTTGGTTGGCCATCACCTTCTCTGCAGCAGTATATGAGGAACATATTCCCATGAAAGGGGAGCACTACTTGTTTGCATGGATCTGTAAAAGTTTAACATTGTGCCCCTGAATTTGGCCTTAGTGAAGGGATTAAAACTCAGCTCTTTCCCTAATTATGGAGGTATCTGCTTATCTTGGAGAAACGACTATTCATGCTTAGTCATACCACACACACACACATAATTATATGTATATATATATATATCTATATATATATTTTTTAAGTTGGTTGTATGTCATAGTCAATATGTTCTTGCTGTGAAGAGACACCATGACCACAGAAGCTCTTTTTTTTTCCCCAGAAAATTTTAACAGGTTTACTTATAATTATTAGAAAGTTGAACTGTTGAAGTGTGTTCACTGAAACATTTTGCTTGCATTAATGCTTTAGATCTTGCATTTATAATAAAAATTCACACACAAATGAAAATGGAAAACTGCCAATACCAGATTTCTGTCCCCTATTTTTCCACTCGCAATCATATACTTAGGTACCTTTTGACCCTATGGAAAAAATATCTAACATTCAGAACTACTGATAACAGGAAGCTCTTATAAAGGAAAACATTTAATTAGGGCTGACTTACAGGTTCACGCTAGTGTACTGTTGTCACGGCCGGAAGCATGGCAGTGTGAAGGCAGGCATGGTGCGGGAGAAGGAGCCAAGACTTCTAAAGATGGATCAGCAGGCAGCAGGAATAGACACAGTAGGCCTGGCTTGAGCATTTGAAACCCCCAGTGACACACTTCCTCCAATGAGGCCACACCTCCTAATAGTGCCCATTAGTGCCTGGTGACCAAGCACTGACATCTCTGAGCCTCTGGGGCCATACCTATTCAGACCACCACAGAGCATGATTAGAAATGGTAAGATGAGTATCTGTCAGACAGAAGAAAAACTCTTTCTTTCTTTGGAGAGTCCCCTCCCACCTGGCCCTATGGAGGACCCCATGGAGCAGCCAGGACATTTGCTCCTCAGGCCTTTCACACTAGATTGACTATGAGAGACTTATTCTGAAAACGGATAGGTTGGATCTGAACCTCCATGTAGCTGCTGTGCCCCAAAACTGCTGCATTGATGCTGAGAAGTAGAAAAGGCAAGAGTTCTGGATATGGACTACACACCAGGAAAGAGAACCAGACAGATTGCAAATTCAAACTTATGGCTTTGGCATGGAGACTGTCAGTTCCCCAGTACCCAGCCTGCAAAGGGTGTGCACTGTTGTGTTGTTGAGCCGGCAGATAAATGAACAAAGGAGCGAGCTGATAAGTTCCTCCTATCCTATACATTTTTAATATCCAGAAAACTTTTTTCTTATCATAATGATCTGTTCTAGATTTAGCTTTTAGATCCAGTACTGAGAAAGAAGCCTCTTGCCACGTGCAGAACTTAATAAAGCGTAAATGTGCACAAGACAGAGGCTAAATCACTCAGCAAACTCAGGAACAAAAGGAGCCCTGACTGTGGTGTGTTAAATCAAAAGCTGCCTTGAGACCCTGATACACAATTTCTGTTAGAATCCTTTCTCACAAAGATGTCATTTTAAAGAGTGCTTTTAGGTTCACAGCAAAGCCAAGAGGGAAGTTAAGCTATGTCCTATAGAGCCCCTGTGCACTGACTGCCGGAGCCTCTCTGTTATCAGCAGGCTCCGTCAGAGCCCACATTGGTGTGAACAAGGAGCCTACATGATACATTCGCCACAGGGACCACTGTCTGTGTTGTGTGGTCTACATGTCCCCACTGAAGTGTGATATGGAGCACCATCATCCCCGTCTCCCAGTCCTGCTTCTACGGTTCCAGTTTCCTGAGATCAACTGCACAGTTGTGGCCCAATGAACCTCCTTCTTGTACAGAATCAGAAAGCCGATTAGCACCTAAGAGCACATCACAATGCCTGTGTCATTCATCTTGCTTCCTCTTGTCATGTAGCCATCCCCCGACCTCACATCCTCACAAGAAGAAAGGGGAATACAGTCCATGGAAATGTTTCCAGAACTGGGCATGGCTAACTTGGCAAAGCTACACAGGCATGGAGGGCTGAGCTTGGATTGCCAGCGCCCACATGGAAACCGTGCTTGGCAGTGTGCATCTGTCACCCTTCTGCTGGGGAGGCAGACACAGGAGGCTTTGCTGGCCAGGTTCAATGAGAGACCCTGATTCAATAAATAAATAGAAAGCAATTAAGAAAGGCACCCAGTGTTGGCCTATGCCCTCTACATGTGCAAAAACACAAGTGCCTGCACCTCCCATACACATGAACAGTAAGTACAAATGCACATACAACACAGACACACAAAGATATCTTGATAGACACCTTAAGTTTGCATAACTTTAATATAGTATAGTGTTAAGATAATTCTACTTTTTGTTGATTATTATTAAGTTTTTACTATGCTTAGATTATGAAGTCACGTATGTCATCAGTGGGATTTGCTACTATCTGCAGACTTAGACAACCCTATTAGAACATTCCTTAAGGATGATGGAGGAACTACTGCATGTCTACCACCACACATACCCTCTGGGCTCTGCTGTTTGTCTTGTATCCCAACTCCTCAGCCTAATGATGTCTGTACACACCACTGGGTGGTCAATCAGAACAAAAAGCCACACACATTTGCTTTTGAACAGACTTAGACAAAGACAGGGATCAAGACTGGTGTCATAGGTAGCTTCAGCTGTCAACTTGACACAAACCTAGAGTCTTCTGGGAAGAGGGAACCTCGCGCAAAACAGTGCTTCAGTCAGGCTGGCCTGTGAGCACATCTGTGAGGCTTTCCTTAGTTGCCAACTGATGTAGGAGGGCTCATCCCACTGTGGAAGGTGCTACTCTGGGAAGGTCATCCTGAGTTGTGTGAGGAATCAAGCTGAGCAAGCCACGAAGAGCCAGCCAGTAAGCAGCACTCCTCCACCATGGTCTCTGCTCCAGTGCCTGCCTCCAGGTTCCTGCTCTGTTGGAGTTCCTGCCTGACTTCCCTTCATGAGGCTGAGTGCTGGAGACATGTAAGCCATGCAAACCTGCTCCTTCTCAAGTTGCTTTTTTGTGTTAAGTATAGGAAAGCTAGCTAGAGCACCTGGTTTGCAACACTCATGACTGGCCTGTACTCTAGGGTAGAGTGGGTCAGAAGCCTTGCAGACACAGCACAATACTGCAGTCGCTCTACTGTATGTGTCCTTTTTTCAGTCATGTGACTGTAAAAAGCATAAATTGACATACACATTTCAGAGTAAATTTGCTTAGCTTCTAGTGTAGTGTTTTGTCACTTAGAGAATCACTGGGTGTCTCAGGACAATTTTTCCATTGACATTTTTCTGCAGTCCCTTTGCATATGAGTGTTATGTGTACCTGTTAACAAAACAAGTCTTTGCAGCTTATGATTTTTCACACCTGTTTCAAATTGAGTGTGGAGAATTCCCAGAACTTGAAACATAAACCAAAAAGTAAAAGGTAAAGATGATCTTTTGAAACCTAAACAATTATAATAACTGACAATTTACAAAAATCCCTTGTTATTTCTTTGTATGTATAGGAGGCATCCGACCACTCCTGAGACACCAGAAAAGGATGCTAAGCATATCCCCAAGCCAAGTCACTTTCCTCTCCCACCAGGTCCCTCACGTACACTCATATCATTCATATATTTGCACACTTGGGTTCCTCTACCTCCCAGTTCCTAATTTACAACTGCTTAAGGAATTACTAGCTGACACCTCAGTGGGCTATATCAGCTTGTTATTTCTAGCTAATGAATTACTACAAATGAATGGGTTTTAAATAGCTCCACTCTATTGTCTCATACCTCTGTGGGTCAGCCCTTCTCTGTCGTCTCATGCCTCTGTGGGTCAGGCCCCTCTATCGTCTCATGCCTCTGTGGGCCAGCAGTCTTTAGAGATTACTGGGTTCTCTACTCATGACCTAGAATGCAGAGTCAGCTCAGCAGGGCTGGGGAACATGCCACTTCTAAGTTGTTTCTGGTTGTTGGCAGCAATCTTTTTCATGCAGCTCTAGGCAAGAGGCCTCATGTCCTTGCTGGCTGTTGATCAGAGCTCACACTCAGCTCATCTTTCTAGCTCAGCCAGGGCACTTCAAATCCTTCTTATGCTTTGAATCTCTCTGGTCTCTCTGCATATGGCACTAGCCATAGAGAACTCTCTGCTTTTAAAGGAGTGTGATGGGGCTGAGCCCACCTGCATGAGCTCCTTATATTTGTAGTTTAAAACCAGCCCTGCACAGTATGAAAATAAAGTAGGCACCATCTGCTGATAATTTGAAATTTGTAACTTTTCTCTATTTAGAACAACACTGGGATGGTCAGAATATTCTCCACAGTTGAGTGGAGAGTGTGATATGACTTTCTCACGTACTCTGGTGCCTCACATTTGACCATGTCCCCTGGAGGGGGAGACCTGGTGGCACTCAGAGGAAGGACAGCAAGTAGCCAAGAAGAGACTTGATACCCTATGAGAATATATAGGGGGACGTAATCCCTCAGGAACAGTCATAGGGGAGGGGAATAATGGGAAAATGGGGGGGGGGAGGAATGGGAGGATACAAGGGATGGGATAACATGAGATGTAACAAGAATAAATTAAAAAAAAAAAAAAAAAGAACAACACTGGGGAGCTAATAAAAACCACGACAAATAATTATAATGTGGAAAAAAGGAAATGATTTTACATAGTCAACTGTATGATGTTTGGCTATTTGGTTGGATTTGTTTCGGGAGACTAGGTCTTGTTATATAATCAAGCTGGCCTCAAACAGGCCATCCTCTTGCCTCAGCCTCTTCAGTGCTGAGTTGGATTAGAGGCATATATTTTAGTAATTGTATTGTCATTTTTCTTCTACTCCTAGGGCAATGAGACCCACCATTCCATTCTGTGCTACATCTTATAAGTTCAGCAGTCAACCCTGGTTTATCCACTGTAGAATATTTAGCAGCAACATTGTCCAGCCCCACACCCACCCAAGGAGAACTCCTGCCTTAGAAGGAAACTCCACCTCTATTAATTTGTGGACTCCTAGCATTCTAACCCTTACCCATAAATCTCATTCCATACCTCCCCTCAGAGTGCAACAATCATGCTGAGCCTGCTTGGGGTTCCTTAAACAAGCAACAGTTTAGCGCTTTCTGGCCTCCTCCTACTCCCTAGATTACCTTTCTTCAGCTTCACTGAGGGAACTCCTCATCACCCACACCTGCTGCGGACCGTCTCAGTTGGGTATCAGTCCCTGGGTTCTCAAAGTGTCGGTGGACAAAGATAGGTGAGTGACACAAGAGAACACAAACACAAAGGTGCTATTTGATTTTGAGTGTATTTTGGAGACCATCAAGCCAGGTTTATATACACATTTTAAAATGGGGGCATTCACATGTGATTACATTATTTTTCCATACAAATCAAAATACAAGATGCTGTGTAATTATGTTGTCATCAATCTTGAATAACCATTCATAAGTCATCAGATTGGCATCAAATCATGTGCTCTCTTTATCAAAGGTCAATGTTCTCTCATTATGCCAAACATCTGAGTCAAGACAGTTTTCTTAGCTCATCCGCCACTATCCGGGGTTTTACTCAAAACTTTTTGGAACTTAGTGGTAAGCTTGACTGAATGACCCCTGGCTGCAGTTTCAAGTAAAGGGTCATCTAGCAACACAGGTACGTCTGAAAAGTTCTTTGATAAGACAAGTGAAAACAAAAGTGAAATGTTCCCAAAACAAATGAGTGAGGAAAGAAGGAGGGGGCTGCAATCACCACTCCTGGCAAGAACATCAGACTCGCCTTCCAGGAGGCTCTCCCAAATGAGTAGGGGTCGTCGCCTTGGTTCTGTGATAACATTTTATCACACAAACTCCACTGGAGGGGTCATGACACACACTCACACTCAACACAACCGTCCTCAGCTGCTGTGTCTACTATCTGTATGTATCAATTACATTTCTCACTGCTGAGACAAATACCTAACAAAACCAACTTATAGATAGATGTTTTTCTTATGCTGCCCACATGTGAGCCTGTCCACCACAAGAAGGCACCACATCTCTTTACAGGTGCTTGTAAGCCACCATGTGGTTTCCGGGAATTGAACTCAGGACCTTTGGAAGAGCAGATGGTGCTCTTAACCACTGAGCCATCTCACCAGCCCGAGATGTTCTTCTTAAAGTGTGAGCATGAGCTCATCTAGAGCCAAGAGTTGGATCCCCTGGAGCCAGAGTTGCCAGTGGTTGTAATCTGTCTGATGTGTATGCTAGGAACTGGACTTGGTTCCTCTGCAAGAGCAAGCATTTTAACTAATGAACCTAATCTCCAGTCCAAGGACGGCTTATTTTGCCTCATGGTTTAAGAAGGGGCATTGTTCAAGTTGTGTGACAAACATTTTGAGGGATATGTGTCTACTTACCCCACAAAAGGGAGCCCACCAACAGATCAAAATATGGGTACCATCAAAGTCAAACTTGGGGAGACAGTGTGTTTTATTGGAGTCATTTCTTGCAGCAGTAGAAATGACACGGAGACAGCTGTATCAGCAAAGCCCATGAGGTCATGGTGACAGCTCACAAGAACTAGGAACTTGGAGCATATCACACAATCTGCAGGCAGCTCAGCTCAGTGGGGATAGAGAGTGTCCTTTCCAAGTGACTCAGTTGGTCTAACCATGTTCCAGGCAGCTGGTGTGGCCTCAGTGTACTTTGCAGCTTGACTTGTCTGAGAGTGACCTAGGGGCTTCTTTATTACTCAGGCAGACAGGGGCCTAGAGAATCTGGTCAGTTTCTGTGACTTCCTTAAGCCATATTGAGTCCTTCACCTTCCTGCTTCCCTGGGGATGGAATGTTTCAATCTCAAAGGAAACTGTTACACAACAGTCTGTCTTGATTGGGAGGGAGTCATGGCAGCAGGACTGTAAGACGGCTGGTCACATTGCATCCACAGTCAGGAAGCAGAGAGTAGACAGCTTCTAGAACTGTTCAGTCTAGCAATACAGATCATAGGGAGGGACCAGCCAAGTTCAGAGTGGGTCATCCCTCCTCAGTTACACCTCTCAGGAGGGATACTCACAGAGGTGTCCAGAGAGGTGCATGTTTCCTGGGTGATTCAAAATGCAGCCAGGCTCAAAAAGATTAACCACCACACTGGTAAGGTGCGTTTGCTCACAAGTTCATCTGCCCCACTCCTGTGCCCACTGTGTACAAAATCTGGGTGTTGTAAGGCTGATCTGGACTCCGAGTGCTTTCTCTTGCTTATTTGCACTTCTAGCCCAAGATCTAGATGGTCAGTAAATGAGTCCAAGGAAAGACGGAGGACAAAGGAGGATGCAGGAGAAAGGAGAGGAAAGCAGCTATGGCTTCTCTAATCTTGCAAGAGTAGTAGATGTAGTCGATGTCGCTCTTTGCATTCCATTTTGCTTCTAGAAGTCTACTAATTACACCCTACAAATAAATGCCAGTCCACCTTGATTGTGTAGGGTCTCATTAGTGACTGGCCATCACCATCAGAGCTCTCCCTCCCCCACACCCTCTCCTGACAACAGACTTGTGCTTGGCTCTCAGCCTGGCCCCTTTCTTCACTGCCCTCTGAGCCACATTGGCAGTTCACCGTCTCTACCAGTTAAGTGGATGTTTCTACAGCAGAGTGCTCTTTCCTTTACCTGCACACCATCCCTGTGAGAGTAGGGAGCTGTCAAGGGTGTTCCTGGGAAAGCTGAACTTAACAGAAAAGAGACACTTAATCCTCTGCCTTCCCTGAGCTAGAGTCACTCTCCTGTGGGATGTGATGTTTTAGAAAAACACAAGTATGGAACTCACGAGACAATGTTTGCCTAACATGCGTAAAGTCCTAGAAGTGATGCTCAATATCACAAAAAATACAGACAAAAAGTATGCAGAAACCAACAACGCATTAGATGTCATCATCCCTCCATCCTACATCCATGACTTAGATAAGTATGGCTCAGTGGTCAGAGAACTTGTTGCACAGACATGAGGACCCAAGTTCAGATTTCAGCAATGTGGCCCTGTCTGCAGGTCACCCCAGCATTATGAGACTTCAGCAGTGCGGCCTTGTATGCTGGTCACCCCAGCACTATGAGATTCCAGCAGTGTGGCCCTGTGTGCCGGTCACCCCAGCACTATGAGATTCCAGCAGTGTGGCCCTGTGTGCCAGTCACCCCAGCACTATGAGACTTCAGCAGTGCGGCCTTGTATGCCGGTCACCCCAGCACTATGAGACTTCAGCAATGTGGCCCAGTGTGCCGGTCACCCCAACACTATGAAATTCCAGCAATGTGGCCTTTTGTGCGTGTAACCCCAGCACTAGGGTGAGGCAGAGAAACAAAAACTGATGAGGCTTCCTGGCTGGCAGCCAGCCAAATAGTAGTGAGGTGCAGGTTGAGAGACTAGAAGGTCAAGGCCAAGAGTGATAGGGCAGGACCCTTAACATCTTCTTCTGTCCTCCTCACGTGTGCAGATGGACACTAACTGGCCGGGTAGGACACTCAACATCTTCCTCTGTCCTTCTCACATATGCAGATGAACACTAATTGGCAAGAGCAAGAATGGGGGTTTTTGGAAAACAATCACTTCTACTAGAGACTGAAAAGTATCCCAGACTGTCTGAGGAAGGAAATATGAGTGTCCCTATTGTTCTAGAGAGCAAGCTCACAATCAGTTGCAGATCAGAGCCCCTCACCCACATGCAGCCCCAGGGAAGGATGTAGAGGCCCAGAAATGACCCACAGACAGTCCATCGCCAAAGCCTAACCCAACATGGATGACAGCTCACAAAGCTGGAAACTGGAGCACACTGCACAGCCTGCAGGCAGCTCAACAGGTTGGAGAGTGTCCTCTCCAAAATGACTCGGTTGGTCTAAATCTTTTCTGGGCTAGTCTGAGAGCCTTCTTTGCAGCTGTTCCTCGGGTCTAAGAGGGACTCTCAGATTTTCTGCTTACTCTGACTAGAAGGTAAATCTGGTCAGTTTCATGGACATCAGGAAGCTATTTTAAGTTTTTTACTTCCCTGCTTCAGGAACTTCCCTGCCTGACCATTGAGGAAACTGTTACTCAACAGAGGGCAGGGCTGGAGTGGGGGTGGCAATGCTCAGCAGGGTTTAGAGTGATGATACAGAACAGAGAAATGATGTGATTATAATCTCAAAAAAATTGTAAAGATATGAACAATTACTCATCAGTAAGAAAGAACCAACCATGAAACATGCTACAGCTTATAATCTTCCATAGAATTATGCTGAACAAAGAGCCACTGGTCTCAAACACACATAATTAAGTTTATTTGTTGCTTCTTAAAAGATTACATTTTAGAAACGGGGAACAAGTTATTTGTTGCCTGAGGCTAGGAGATGTGGGAACCCCCCTCTCTGGCTCCCCCCCCCCCCTTGGTATTCAGGCATGTGCTGGAGAAACAATCATCTCATCTCAACTAAAACAGAAAAAAATGCTAAGCGTGGTGGGAGAAAACAACAATGCCAGCAGTGTTGAGGAAGCTGCGGCAGGATGAGTGAGAGTTTGGGGCTAGTCTAGGCTATGTACAGTGAGACTCTATCAAGAACGGATTAGAAAGATGCAACACCCATGCTGCAATTACCTCGATGTATCGAGCGAGGGACTCCGGGTTGGAGAATACTCAAGACAGAGGGTTGTCCATTCTAAGAGAATGCCATTTAATGAGGAGGGGTCAAGGCCTTTTATACAGTACAGAGGCAGGTGGAAAAATACAAGACGATGTAGATGGGAAGTCCCCAGAACAAGAGGAACCATGTAACCAAAGTAACCAGGGTGCAAAACAGGAACTTGTGGTCAGCTCAGTGAGGCACAATGTTCACAACAGGAAGCTGCCAGGACAGAATAACAATTGTGTACCAGCCAAGGCATGACCCCAAGGGGCCCAAGCCTAACAGTTCCCAACAGGTCCCCCCTTTATATAAATTAAATGACCTTCTGTCTTAGGTTGCCAGGACATTAGCCCTCTGCCTTGCCTGTCCTTGGTATGGCTGTTTCAAAACACAGTGGTCTTGTCTTAGGTTGGCAAGGGCCTCCATGGTCTTACCTGTCACTGGACACTCATTTATCAAGGCTAAACCAATTTTTGGGCAGTGGGATTATCCAATGCCAGGGATGCAAGGGCCTGTTTGGTGTAGAACTGTTGAATGGCCTGTTGTTTTTTTCATGTAGAAGCATTGGTCACCTTAGCTGGGGTAATGCAGCCGTGATGATACATAGGATAACAAGTAAGCATATGAACATCCCACAAAATATCAATTTGCTCTTGCAACAAGGCTGCCTGCTGATTAAGATTCTGAACAGCCAATTTAATCATGAAATTCAATGAATTTTGAGTAGATAGAGCACTGGCCACCTTCTCAAAAAGTTTGTCCAAAGTCTAAATTCTGGGAGATGGTAATTCTAGTAGCTGTTGCAGCGGTGGCAGCTAACACAATTGCTCCGATAAATGGTGGCAGTGATGTCAAAGTCTCTCTTCTCTCAAAAGAGAATCAAACCACTCTGTCCTGTATGCTCCACCAGAAATGGAACTACTCCAGGCCTCTGCCTCCTTCAGCAAGTCCTACCCGTGTGCGCCACCACTACTGGCACCAAGATTGGAGGCTTCTTCACTAGTGTCCATACTGTCTCCTGAAGGCTGGTGGGCAGATGGATGAGAGACAGGATGCACACAGCACCCAGGAACCCAAATGGGTACCTCATTGTCCTGTGGGAAAACACAAGCAGAGCCTCGGGCCCACATCAAAAGAGGATCCGGACCCTTCCATACACCAGTAGATGGACAGATCCTTCCACTTCACCATTCCTTTATGTCTTGTAGGAGGTCTCCAATGCCTATCTGCCCAAGGCTATATAAAAAGACAGCCCTCCCTCTCTCTCTCTCTCTCTCTCTCTCTCTCTCTCTCTCTCTCTCTCTCTCACACACACACACACACACACACAAGTTCACATTTTTTCAATGATAGTAAATCATTTGAACTAAACGGTCCCTGTGTGTTTCATTCTTCTGCATTGGAATTCTTTTTAAGTGTTCAGTATGTATGTGGAAGAAACCAGCCCTTACTACATAAAATAGAGGTTGACCCTGATGTTCACAGCCAGTTCCCACCCAGTTCTTCAAGGGTCCTGGGAGAAGGATGAGCATCACACGGTGCCGAATGGCTTATGGTGGCTCTCTCTGTTATACCAGATAGAATGCTAACAATGTAAGTGCCGGCAGTTTTCAGAAAAACCTTTCACATAACTACTGAGAGCACTGGAGTAGTCCTAGGGTATGTCGCCAATCTGATGTCTTCCCTTAGTATCCCCATAACATTTTAGAGTTCTCTTCCAAGGATGACTAGTAAAAACACATTATAAATATAATATAAATTTTAAGTATTGCTTGTTTCATTTTATGCCATTTTAATTCAGATTTCATATGGTTTATAATCTATATTTTTCATACTTAAGTCAAATGCATGTATTGAGATTCATAACCAAATTAAGCTATAGTCTGAATTCTTCTATCCTTCCAAAACTTCATCTAATGGAATGTAAAGCCCAAAGTGTTGATATTAAGAGACAAAGTTAGCTAGGCCACTGTGAATGGGACTAGAGACCTGATGAAACCGGCTTGTCCCTGTGTCCTGTACAGAGGGCACCATCTATGCAGAATGGGTGTTCACGTGATAGTAAATCTGCTGGCATTGTGACTTTATGCTTCCCAGCCTCCAGGACTCTGAGGAACAAACTTCAGTTGTTAAAAAATTACCCAGTGTAAAGTCTATGTCATAGCCATTGGAACAAACAAAGATAATCGGGAAAGTTCGGAGATCACCATTCTCATGTTATAGAAAGGTGTCTCTTTTCCAGAATCTTGTACAGTAATCAGAAGACAAACATCACACCAGCAAAGTCAAGACACAATTTAAATAACAAGACAACAAGGGATGCAAGGCACAAAGCAGTTAACATGATTAGTTGCGAAATTAGTGGCTAAAGCCTAGAAGTACAATTAGCTTTAAGAGAGCAGAGATGCTGTTTTCAGCTGGGTAATCAAGGAAGGCTCTCTGAGAAAAGAGAGCCTCTTAGAAGGAGTTGGATGTGGTCAAGAAGGGAATGCAGACCACTCCCTGCAACTGCCCTGAAGCAGGAACAAAACACAGGAGATGAGCTCGCTGCAGCTGCGGCTCAGTCCAGCAGCCATCCTCCTGGCACACACCAGAAAAAAAGGCTGCACAAATACTGTCCTGGAACAAGCTGCAGGGGGAGGGTACGCACTCACTCAAAGAACACCTCAAACAAGCCACACAAGTGTCGCAGATATACATGACTAGGGTCAGCTTACACGTGACTTGTCTACATTTAATGTACGATATAATTGTGTAAAAAATAATAAACTATTTTCAATAACAATATTCTTATAGCCACTTTAGATCATCTTCACCCCAAACAGGCCCTGAGTAGACACCCATCCTAACAGTGACCTTTGGAGCTTTCCCCTTTGTATCAATTTCACAGTCTATATTTGAACTCCTGGCCTTATGGGTTAGTATTTACCCATGGAGGATATTTCCTGTGGCATGCTCTGGGAACCTGCTCCGGAGGGGACTAAACTCCAGGGCGTTGACCTGCTTCCCTCACTAGCTTTCAAGCCATATGCTTTTTTCTTTTCCTTTTTTTTTCCCTTCGAGACAGGGTTTCTCTGTGTAGCCTTGGCTGTCCTGGACTCACTTTGTTGACCAGGCTGGCCTCGAACTCCATTTGCTTTCCTTATGCTGATTATTTGCACAGTGCCTCACACTTACCAGGTGTTCAATATACTTTTTTAAAAAATCATTATTGGGGGGGGGGAAATCTTCTGTTTGTCTGTTTGTTTGTGTTATTGTTTTTCAAGACAAAGAGTCTCTGTGTAGCCCTGGTTGTCCTGGAACTAGCTCTGTAGACCAGGCTGGCCTCGAACTCACAGAGATCCCATTGCCTCTGCCTCCTGAATGCTGGGGTTAAAGGTATGTGCCAACACCACCTGGCCCAGGTTGGGGACGGGGGTTCTTTTTGAGACAGGATCTCATTTGGTAGTCCAGGATGGCCTAAATCTGGGACTCTCCTTTCTCAGTCATCTAAGTGTGCCAACCTTCTATATGCTATTCTTACAAAAAGGAAATGTAAGTGAATACAGACAGTTCAGTACAGTGTTTATGAAAGACTGAATTGAAAACATTATCTTTTCTCAAAAGCATGCATGCATGCTTGCACTTGGGAAAAACCCTGCACGTGGGAAATATGAGCCAGAGAAACAAGAGTTCTAGGTCAATGGCTGGAGAGAGAACTCAGTGGTTTCCAGCACCCACATGGTGGCTCCCAACTGTCTGTAACTCCAGCTCCAAGTAACCCGATGCCCTCTTCTGGCCTCCTCGGGCAGCAGGTACACACATGGCACACACACACACACACACACACACACACACACACACACACACAATCATGCAGACAAAACACCCCCCAGCATAAATTAAAATAAATATAATTAAAAAAAAAAGAGTTCAAAGGTCATCTCTAACACATAGCAAATTTGAGAGCTGGACTGCACTAAGACACTATCTGTACACAATCAAAACAACAACAAGAGCCATGTTTCTTAGTAAAATCCAAATGCACAAAGTAATGATGCTTTCTTAGGTTTTCACTTAGCCAACTAACCAAACTTCTGAGAAGCCTTCCTACTTACAGTCATCTACCATGCCTGTTTAAGATTCATTGATTATCCAGTTTTGTCTCTATTCTAATAATTGCATTATCTAGTTCTGTCTGTAAGACAAAATCCTAAAATGGCCAACTTCTAGACTGTCAGAACGGCAAAGTCTTTCTCACACAGTACTGCTCTAATTAGAGTCCACAGAGCAGCTCTGGTGTGTAAACTGTTACTAAACACAGAAACTCATGTAAGAGTGATAAAATGCCAAAGCAGTGTGTAAAAACAATGGTAAGTCTGATGAATCCAATAAAGAAAAGAAGTAAAGACAAACCTGGTGGCTGATGGGGTTTCTCTCACTTTGTTTTTCTTGTCATTCATTTTTATGATATATACTACAAAAGTATCAGTAAGAAGCTAGATAATTATTTTCAATTCTGCTCTTTCATCAAGACCTCTAAGAAACATTTACTGCCTATTCTTCAATGCCCAAGGTGGCAGGGTATGACGATGACTTGCTTTTCTTTAACGGCCCCCATCTCTATTCATCTCACTGTCTCTCAAGACTCACAGATGCAATTCCTTTATTTTCCAGTGTTCCCTGGGCTCTGCTAAGCTGGCAGCGATATCAGCACAGTCCACTGCCTAGGACTTACCACCAGATTCTCTGACTGACAGACCCGAATGCAGCCTCCCTCTCAGCACATCCAACACCCTGGCTCCAGTGAGAAGACAAGCACTCACTGGGGACCCTATTGGAGGAGTCACCAGACCTTACAGTATGTACGCTGGCATCATTCACAGGAATATGTTGTCAAAAATGCTAAAGCTAGCATAGAATCATGTAGACCAGTACGGACAGTTTAAACTCAGCACTTCTACATCTTTCTTAAAGTCTTATTAGTCCTCTGAGTAGTCTGTATACCATGGTTGGATTATCCTCACCTCCTCCCCAAATGGTCCTGGTCCACCTGCCTTTCCCTACCCTCATAGCCATGTCCTTTCTTTCTGTTGTTTGTGCACCCATCATGTCTAGCCTGGGCTGCACATGTGTTCTTGAATGTGTTAACTTCACTGGAACATGGTGACCTTACCAGGGGCTACACTTTTCAAAACCACTGACCCCACCCAGCGGCTGTAGATTTTCAGTAGTTCCTCAGTAGCGCGTGTAGGGAGGCGGTGTGTGACTTCGGGCCCATTTCCCCTCTCCATGCTAGGATTTGGTCTGGCTTGAGAACAGCCCCAAAATAAAAAATAACAATGATCATAAAGTAATGGCCTGTGACATCCTGAACTTATGACCAAAAACCTGTTATCTCATCAATTCTGATAATCTAGCTATACTTTTAATTTTCCATTTGAACTATACAACTGTCCTGATTTACAAATTCCTTTGGTTTATTATACAAGTATGCACAAAACATACATAATAAATATATTTATTGAAAACCTGCCAATGATAATTCCAAAAGGTGTTTTTATTTCAGAAAAATATAATGAATACTAAGGAAAAATAAAAGATGTGGTACTATGTTCTGACATCACTGTACTAATAACCCGTGACGAGCAAGCCAGCCAACTAGTGATATTGTAAGAAATAATTCTACAATGCTGATAACTACATCACACTTTTAGTTAAGAGCTGCAATAACTTTCACTCTTGTAACTGTTTAATGACTTGTACAATGAAAAAAAATAATTGGGATTTAAAAGAGTAAAATAATAGCAGACATAAAATAAATTTATTTAATTTCTGCCTTAGTTCCAACAATAATATTAAATTCCTTCCCTAATACTGCTTAACTTTTAGACATCTACAAATCCTTGTCAAACTACCTGTTGCTGAGATTTAGCCCAAATTCAGTAAGCTATCACATCATCATCATCATCATCATCATCATCATCATCATCATCATCATCATCATTATCCTACTACTACTACAAATAATAATAATTTAGCCAGCTACTTCCTTTGAGATATTCCTTTCTTACATTTATTTTAGGGGGTGCACATGCCACAGTGTACATGTAGAGGTCAGAGGACCACTTGATGGGTCAGTGCTCTCCTTCCATCAGGTAGGTCCTGGGAACCGAACTCAGGTCTTCTGACTTCATGCCAGTACCTTAACCCACTTAACTGTCTCCCCAGCCTGTCCTCAAGTTATTTCTAATACTGAGTTAGTCTTGATCTTTTAGTGTAAATCTCCTGACAATTTTCTATTTTCCTTTTAACCAGTTACTCAGTTTTCTTTAAGTGTCTATATCAAGATATGCCTCATAAATGAAGGTGGCTAGGACCCACTGGACAGTGAATCACACTGAGTGATTTCTTGGCCAATGTTTTCCTGTAAATATAAATAAATAAATAAAAATTTAAAGGACATAGCATTTGGTAGAGAAGACCTGGGCTCTAGTCCAGGCCTCTACCACTTATCAGATAAGTAGCCTTCAAAAAGTTTCATTAACTTCTTGGAGACTAATGTCCTCCTGTGTTCAATTTTTTTTAAAGAGGGGGATTAGATTCTACAGAGATTTATGGGGAGTAAAAATAAGCCTAAGGAAAAGAGATTTATGCTACTCGGAGCACTGAATTCTCTTTATGGAAAAACACACGCACAAGCAATAGACATCACGTCCACTGAGTGCTCTGCCCACTGACAGCCTTGGTCAGCTTCCACTGCCAATTCACAGTAAGATCAGTGTTCTTGCCAAGGATGTTCCTGAAGGTCATCATCTCTTTAACATAAATCGTGTCCTCCTGCATGGATTCCCAGTCCAGTGCCAAAGATGCTTTCCTGGAGCTTCAGTCCTCCTCCAGTCTATCTCTTCTATCCAAAAATATGTCACCTTCCTGATACCAACACAAACAACCTTTTCTACTGTCTTTGAATTCTTATAGCAGAACACACTTGCTTTAAGCACAGCCACTTTTCCCACAAATACACAAGTAAAATGTCATGTTCGTATCACAGAAACGAAACTTCCTATTAGCCCCACAATGTTCATAGTTTCTTCCTCCCCTGATTTAACCACTGTTTGAAGTTAATAAGTGTCTGTCTAAATATTTCTCCATGCACTCACCCATACATATGTATATAAGTTCCCATACACATATATAATAGAGGGCATTTCTACAACGTATAATTATTCTATATCTACTATTGTATAACCTCTCTCTGTCTCTTGTCATTAAGACACAATCAACATTACCTTGCCTCTTTGGAAACCCAGACAGTACATACAGGTGGTAGACATGAACTCATTCCAGTCAAAACAGTTTCTTAGAGCATCAAAAAATACTTACTGAGTAACGACTGTGTACCATGCATAGGGTGTGCAGTGTGGAAAAAAACCAGGCAGTGTTCTCAGGAAGTTAAAAGTCTTCAATAAATATTAAAACAAAAACAAAAACAACTAACAGCAGCTGTGGCTTCCAGGAGACTAAAACAACATGCTCTGTGTGATTCTGAAACCAGCATGGGCTACAAATGCAGTTCTCTCCACATCTCCACAAGAAGGCAATCAGCAAGGCGAAGAAACGAAAGAAATTGAGTAAATACGGCTCATCCCGAGGATACAATCCAAAACATACACATCCCAGTGGATGCCTGAAACCCTGGATATAAGTGTTATTGTTATTTAATTTTTAGTATGATATTTTTATTAATTCTTTGAGAATTTCACACAGTATATTTGATCATGTTCACTCCCATTCTGTCACCTAACTCTTGCCAGATCAACCACTACCTCTAGCTCAACCCTACTTCCAAGTTCCTGTCATCTTTGTTTAAACCCACTGAGTTTAACTTATGCTGCCCATATACTCATGGGTGTGGGGCCATCCACTGAAGCACAGTTGGCCTACCAAGGGCCACACCCTTACAGAAGAAGCCTGACTGTCTCACCTTCAGAAGCCATCAGCTGTCAACAGTTCCTAGGTTAGGGAAGAGAGGCTGAGGAGCACCTTCCACTTCATGCTTATTGGCTTGCACAAGGACAACAGCTGCCGCAAGTTCCTGAGTCCAGAGGTCCTCCCGTGTCCAGAAAACACGGCTTTGCTCTGTGCCTCCCTCACCTCTGGCTCTAAGCATCTTTCTACCTCTCTTTTATGATGCATCCTAAGCCCTGCAGGAGGAGTGAAACACAGATACTCCATTTGTGCCTGAGTCCTCCACTAACACTCTCTGCATTTTGGTTGTAAGTTTCTGCATTAACCCTTGCCCACTACAAAGAAGCTTCTCTGATGAGGACTGACAGCTGTACTAATCTATGGGGTGGGGAGATGGGAATTTAGAGGGGAGTTTAATACCATGTCTATTTAGCAGAATAATTGTAATAGTCCCATCACTGGGAAATGTGAGCTCCTAAACATAGGTTATTAGTGAGATTTATACCACCAGGCATGCATTTTGTCATGTGGCGCAGGGTTTAAATTCAAACACAAAGCATAGTCCGATAATATCCAGACACTATTGTACCCACAGGCATCTTGTCACTCTAGGCATTATTGTACCTTACAGTATTCGAGGCTGAAGAAGACTGCTGATGACTACTCCTGCCCCCCAGCAGCCGACAGAGCACCTGGTAGTCCCATGAAAGCTAAGCCAGCTGGGAGCAAGCTTCCCTGGTCAGTATTAACTCAAGTTCTCTATTTCAAAACTGAAGCATGGGCTACCTTCAGCAATAACCCAACACTCTTAAATCCCATGGGTACATAGCTATAATAAAGTTTGGTTTATAATAAAGGCATTGTAAGAGACTAACCATGACCAAGAATGAGAGGGAACAACTGTAACTACATACAATCATAAAGGCCATGTGGACAAGGCTGCTTTCTCTTTAAGTTTCAAGGACTATTCGTATTGTTGGATTGTGGGTGGCTGCAAAATGATGAAACTAGAGAAAGATAAACTGAAGATAACGAAAGAGTGCTATGTAAAGATTGCAATAGAGTCATTGGAGCCCTCATATTGCAAAGGCAGCTTTACTCATTGCAGCTACTACACGATGTCCTTCCTGTAACCTGATGTTACTCCAGTTAACCCATGGCTTGGCATGACCTATACCCTACTCCATAACCGTAACACTCTGATCATTAACAGAGCAATGTACTCACTAACCCTCCATGAAAACTCCTCTGCCCTGGAGGGAGCATGTGCATTGATGAGGTTTTCCTCTCTTTTAGAAAAAAATGTCAGTAACATAAAAGCCTAGCCCAATTTCAATAAAGCTCTTTCTAGTAGTGTGTGTGTGGGGGTGGGTGTGGTGTGTATAGTGTGTGTATGTGGTGTGAATTCAAGTAGATTTGTGCATGTGTGGGTGTGCATTTTCAAGTTTATATGCACATGTGCACCTGTGAAGGCCAGAGGTCAATGTCATTTGCTGTCTTTGATGGCTCTCCACCTTGTTTTCTGAGGCTCCCATATAGAACCAAAACTCAACAATTTGGCCAGGCCGACTTGCCAGTAAGTTCCAGATATTTACCTATTTCTGCTGCCCCAACACTGCCCACTAACTCTGGGATTACAGATGTGTGCCCCTGTACCTGAGTTTTGTGTGGATGCCAAGGAATCCATGCTTGCATTTGCATGCTTGTGTGGCAAGCACTTTACCAGGTGAGCCATTTCACCAGCCCCTTTCTAGCTTTTAAATAAAAACAAAGAAAGACTACTGGTGAAAGAGACTAAAGGAGTGATTTCAATCTCTCAAAGGTCAACTTAACAATGTAAACAATATGTTTTTCTACCACTCCTATTATAGAAAACCATATGGTGAGTCATCAAAACTCAGCACAGAACTGCTATACAGCACACACACACACACACACACACACACACACACACACACACACACACACACACACCGGGGGGTGAGATATTACTCAGCATCAAAAGAAAAGAAAATTCTGATACACTCTACAATATGGATTAACCTTGAATATACTATGCAAAGTGAAATAAGCTATTCCCAAAAAGATAAATACTCCATGATTCCACTTACTACCTCATGGGGACAAAGCAAATGGCAGTGGCCATGGGTTGAGTAAAGAAGGGAAGACTAGGAAGTTACTGTTTCACTGTGACAACTGAGTTTGCAAGACTGAAAAAGGATTGGCCACATGTACTACATCTCCATAGGCCACACATTTGGGTAGCCTTAATGCCACAGAACCGTACATTATGAAATGATAAATTTTATGTTAAATATACTTATCACATTGAAAAATATGTGCAAAGATGACCAAAATTCAACCACTGAAAATAATACTTTTAAATGAAAACATCTAGAAGTCCACAAATGAAAAAAATCATGGAGGACTTAAAAGAAGATGAAAATGTCCTCCAAAATGCCAATCTGATTCAAGACTTGCTGTGTATAAAATGATGAACAAAAGTTGAAATAAAAACCTTTTCAGAAAACAAAATGTCAAGCGCAGCAAGGTCAGCAGGATAATTTTCACTGTCATGATGTGCCATGAGAAAGATAAAGAAATTACTCAGGAAATGTGTCCCTGACAGGGAAGGTTATAAAACCATTTCTCAAGCAGCATGGCACAACAATCAAAATTATCAGAGCAACATGGTAATCTAGGGCCAGCAAGATGGCCCAGGAGTGGGCAACAGCAATTGCCACCAAGCCTGACAACCTAAGTTCAAAACCCATGGCCCACATGGTGGAAGGAGAATCCGGCAAGTTGTCCTTTGACCCCAGTATGCATACACTCAAAATAAATTAATAGGTTATTCCCCTTTCTACACAAGTATAAGGCCTTTTTAACATATAATCTGATAGCACAGAATAACTAATTTGGAGCTTTAAAACACAGGTGTACCAATATAAACATGAACCAACGAAAAAGCTCTCACTGATCTTCTAAATGCAGAGCAAAAAAAAAAAAAAAAAAAAAAAAGCTGTCTTAAAATTGTACAGATGAGGGGCTGAAGAGATGGCTTAGTGGTTAGGAGCACATACACCTCTTAGAGGGGACCCATGTTTGGATCCTGGCACTCACCTCTATTAGCTCACAGCCATCTGTTACTCCAGCTCCATGAGATCAGATGCCCTCTTGTAGCCTCCAAGGGCAATTGAACTCATGTGCTTATAACCCCACACAGACACTCAGGCAGACACATAACTAGTAACTAATTTTGGGCATTTTGTTTTGCTTTGGTGTGTGTGTGTGTGTGTGTGTGTGTGTGTGCGTGTGTGTGTGTGTGTGTGTGTGTGCACGCGCGTGCTGCAGTGATGCCCCAATGGTTAAGAGCACTTTCTAGTCTTACAGGGGACGCAGATTTGGTTCCCAGCCGCCACATCTGTAACTCCAGTTCCAGGAGATCTGACATCTTCTGGGCTTCATGGGCACCAGGCACACACATGGTACACTTTGCTTACATGCAGTCACATACACAAAATAAAAATAAATAGTTTTAAACTGTACAAAATAGAAAGTACAAAAGGCAATGGTGGAACACATTGGTTGTTCCCTTAAACAATGTGAAGCTGAGTCAGGCCTTGACTAGAATCTTCTGCACTCTTTCTTTCCACATAAAAATAGTTACTTCCCTTCAATCTCTTTCCCCACATCAACCTGTGTACAAAATATTTTTAAATCACCCTGAAATGAAGTCATTGCAGGACATCAGAAGCCTGAGGTTCACACTACATAAAATCCAGTCCATGACTATCAAGGGTTGACTGCTCCAGATTCTGGAATTCCAACAGTTCCCAAGTGAGTGATGTCAGGGTTTACTGACTCAAGGCCAATAACTACCACTTACAATCCTAAGTACAAAATGTAAATTAAAGGCCACACGTGGTAGGAAAGGCTCTTGCTTTATTTGGCATTCTGTTTGGCTGTATCTGACCACTGAACTATCTCACAGCTCTCTGCCTACTTCTTAATCTGAAATGTGATCCTACTAAACTGCCCACCCTGAGCCTGCACTATCTCCATGCCAAGCAGAACCTTGAAGTAGCCTTGAGATCCTCCTGCCCCACTTAGACCTGAGTTTATAAAACTACATCATTGTGGCTATGGCAGCACCTTTAAGTATTAACAGCTCCATAAACGACTTAATTCACATTGCATGTATTATTCTATCATGTGACTATAATCAGAAGGGAGCTAGACAGACAGCTACTGGGGATAAAGATCTAAGGGAAGAAAAAAAGCATGAAACATACAGAGGCCATGTTTAATCTGAGTAAAAACACCCAAAGAGTATCCTCCTAAAGGGAACTCAGAATAATAGCAGTACTACTGTCTTGAGTGTCCAGCTGTCTGTGGAACCCAGCTATCACCGTGAGCTCTGTAAGAACTCCTCCCTTGTAGTGTCTATGACCACACCCAGTGCCCACACTACCATCCTCCCACTTATGTCTGCCGTTCTTGGTAAAACTCCCTCCTCCAATCTACACACTATCTAAAGAGGCCTTTGCTGAAGGTGAGTATGGAGCTAACTACAGCTAGAATTCATGGGCCATCCTCTCTCAAGGAGCCCTCATGTGGGTATGTCAATAATAGTATACTGAAAGGGTAGAAATAGAACTGCAAGGCTTTTAAGGCCAAGACTCCAAGGCCAAGTACCACTTTGCATATTCTATTTGTAAAACTCAAGTCACAGAGAATCCCATACTAAAGAGTTAAGGAAGCGGCTAGAGAGACGGCTCAGCAGTGAAGAATGCATGTTGCTCTCGCAGATGACTTGGGGTTCAGGTTCTAACATGTGTATATAGCAGGCTGCTCACAACAACTTGTAACTCCAGTTCCAGGGGATCTGACACTCTCTTCTGGCCTCTGTCTGAACACACGCAATGCACATGCATACACTCACTCAGACCCACACACAAACACATAAAATATTTTCTTAAAAATTGTCAAAACCAAACAAAAACAAAAACAGCCCTGGGCTGTGGTGGCACAGCACTTGTGAGGCCGAGGCAGGTGGGTCTCTTAGTATGAGGCCAGCCTCGTCTACAAAATGAGGCTAGTACAGCCAGTGCATCAGAGAAACCTTCTTTTGAAAAAACAAAAAACAAAAAAAATCAAAAGAAGTAAGGAAACAGAGTACCTCTCGACCAAAGACAAGGCAAGGTCACATTCCAAGGACAAGGCAAGGTCACATTCGAAGGACAGTGGCAATGAATAAAGGAAGGAGGGATGTTCAGGGGTCATTATTATAGCCATCCAACATGGCCAGTGCTTTACCTAGAAATGAAGGCTTACAGACACAGAGAAAACCTTTAGAGGGAATAAAAGAAAGCAGTGAACACAGTGGCCTCCAAAGACTAAAACGAAGTAGACATCCTTGATTCCCCCTCAAAACCTACCTTCAATGTCTTCATTATTTTCCCTTCTAGAGAGCTTATTAACCTCATCTCTTTCTGTCTTCATTGCCAGCACCACATTCTAAGTTCCACCATCTCTCACCTAGTCTATTGTATGGCCAGTTAACTCATGTACTACACTGTGAGCAAGAGGTTCTTTCAAACCAGTTCTTTTATTGTTAAACATAGTAAGATCACTCACACTACTTAAAAACCTTTAGTAGCTCCTCACTTAGAATAAAGCACAGCTCCTAACCTTCTCTGTCAGCCTCTACTTAACCTGACTCTCAACCACCTCCAGAATCTCTGTTCTGTTTCCCATCTCTGTCCCAACCACAGTGGTCCTTCAGGACCCAGGACATGCAAAACTTCTTCTTGCCTTTGCACGTGTTTACCTTTTAACATCATATTCCTTAACTTTCACACTAAATTATTCATGTGGCTCATGACTCACATTAAATGTCATCTCAGAGTTTTCCTGAACATCAATTCTCAACCAATCCCCGGCCAAGTCACTCTTCTTTTGTTTCTTTCTCTTGGTGAATTAAAAAGAGGGAGTTTGTTAACTGCATTATAAAGGTTACCTGATGGACAGCCTACTGCTAAATAATAGGTAGAATACATTATTCATATATTTATCACCATGCACAAAACTCAAGTCAAAGTAGATTAAAGACCTCCCATAAAACCAGAGACACTAAATCTGTTAGAAGAAAAAAGTGAGGAAGAGCCTGGAACACATTGGCACAGGAGACAACTTCCTGAACAGAACTCCAACAGCCAAGGCCTTAAGGTCAACAATTAATGGGACCTCATGAGGCTGAGAAGCTTCTGTAAGGCAGAAGACACTGTCAGCAGAACAAAGTTACAGCCTACAGACTGGGAAAAGATCTTCAGCAACCCTACATCTGACAAAAATCTAATATCCAAAATATATAAAGAGCTCAAGAAATCAAACACCACCAAAAGAATAACCCAATTAAGAAATGGGGCTGAGAAATAAACAGAGGAATATCAAATGGCTGAGAAACACTTAAAGAAATGCTCCATGTCCTTAGTCATCAGAGGAATGCAAATCATAACGACTGTGAAATTCCATCTTATACCCAACAGAATGCCTAAGATCAAAAACTCAAATGACAGTACATGCTGGGGGAGATGTGGTGTGGAGAAAGGGGAACACTCATTCATTGCTGGTGGGAATGTAAACTTCTACAACCACTTTGGAAATCTATCTGGTGCTTTCTCAGAAAACGGGGTATAGGTCTACCTCAAGACGCAGGTATTCAACTCCTTGGAATATACTCAGAAGATACTCCACCACACAATAAGGTCATATGCTCAACCATGTTTATTGGTGGCCTTATTCATAATAGCCAGAACCTGGAAACAACCTAAATGTCCCTCAGTCGAAGAATGGATAAAGAATCTGTGGTGCATTTACACTATGGAATACTACTCAGCTACTAAAAACAAGCAAATCTCGAAATTTGCGGGCAAATGGATGGAACTAGAAATGATCATACTGAGTGAGTTAACTCAGACGCAGAAAGACTCACATGGCATATACTCACTTATAATTGTACACTTGCCCAAAAGGGATATGCCATGAAAGTCTTCACTTACCAGGAGGTTGGGAAAAATGTGAGGACTTCCTATTGGGACTCTAGGTGAGAGAAATATGGGAGAATGGGGAAATAGAAGCATCCAGAGGGTCCTAGAAACCTACAAGAACATCATGATGGGTGCATCTGGACCTAAGAGGGTGTGCTCAAACTACTGCACCAACCAAGGACAATACATGCAATAAACATTGAGCCCTTGCTGAGATCTAGACAATGGACAGGACATTCTCCACAGTTGTGTGGAGAGCAGGCTCTGACTCTGACATGAACTCCCGTGCCCCATATTTGACCAGTTCCCCCTGTGGGGAGGCCTGGTGGCACTCAGAGAAAGAATAAGCAGGATACCAAGATGAGATTGATGGCCTGTGAAGGTATGGTTGGGGAGGAGGTCCCCTTTGATCACAGACCTAGGGGAGGGAAATAGGATGAAAGCAGGAGGGAGGGAGGAAAGGGCAGATACAAGTGATGGCATAACAATTGAGATGTAATTGGAATAAATTGATTAAATAAAAAATAAACTTAAAAAAGAATACAATATTCAACAAGGCAATCTTTAAGCATTAGGACAGGGTAGATGAGGAGAATTTGCTCTACAGGCAAAGCATTTTTAATAGATATCGCAGCACCAAGTGACACAAAGATAGTGAGGTTGGGAAAGCAAATGGAAAAGCCTAAAAACAAGACCATGTGTGACATAAATGACACCTGAGATCCACTTGAAATGACACTGCAGGAAGATGAGCAAAGAATGATGGCTCAGTCAATTATCCATATGGAGGGTGATCTATGTCTGTATCTTGTTCTACATTCTATATGGAAAAAAACCTAATTTGTATATAAATATCAGGAAAAACAAAATTTTAAAGTTTTTAGAAAGGATTTATTTGTTTCTTTTAATTTCTTTTTCTTTTTTTCTTTTTTGGAGATAAGGTGTAGCCTTGGCTGTCCTGGCACTCTGTAGACAAGGCTGGCCTCTAACTCAGAGATCCCCCTGCCTCTACCTACCAGCAAGCTCTACCACCTCCCAGCCATAAGCAGTCAGTACTCTTTTTGATTTTTTCGAGACAGGGTTTCTCTATAAGCCCTAGGTGTTCTAGATTCACTATATAGAGCAGGCTGGCCTCGAACTCACAAAGAACCACCTGTGTCTGCCTCCCTGAGTGTTGTGATTAAAGGTGTGCGCCACCACAGCCCAACCTAGACTAGAATGTCTTAAAACTCTCCCCTCTTTCTCTATGTATATTCTTTTTCTCCTCTGCCTTCTTCAAAAATGAAAAATGTTAACAATCCTGAGTTCCTTAAAACTAAATGCGCTCCATATTAGCAGCACCAAAGAAACGCGGGCCTTCTCTTGAAGAGGCTAGCTCTCTGGCCATACTCAAGCATGGCTCTCTGCGCCACCCGCGTGACTGAGATCCAACCTCCCCGCACCAGTCCTGGTCCAGGTACCTGGAACTTAATCTGACCAGTAACCCGGAACTAGACAGGATACAGGTTACCGGAGCGCGCCCTCAACCGATGCATGGACCTGTGCGCCAACCATGGGACTGAAGCTTCCGCGCTGCCCTGGAAGTCCCACCCCCTCCGGAGCGGGACAGACATGCGCGTCCCCGCGGGGAGTCTAGCCAGAAGCTGAGAAAAGCGCCCACGGGTAGCACCTGAACGTTTCCAGGAGCTCTCGCCTCTAGCTTGGCCAGCAAAGGGGATGGTCAACGTGGCAGCTGGTCCCTGTACTGTGTGGTGGGGCAGGAACACCGGTCCTAGAGGAACCAAGACCAGCCAGACGTTTCCGGCATTAAGGTGTGGAACTGCCGCGGAGGACTAAGCAGTGATTCACTACATACATAGAGTTAAGAACTAAAAAAATCATTTGGTAAAAGTGCAGCAATAACAAAACTACAAATAATTAAACTTTACATAATTTTGTGTGAGACGCTGAAAGTTGAACTCGGTGTCTTGCATGCCAAATGAGCCCTTTACCTACACTTATAATCTAGATTTCAAGACAGATTGATTCTTACCAAGTTCCCCATGCTGAACTTGTTTGATGTAATTTAGGGACTTGTCCTTGCTACCCTGCTGCAGCTGGGATTACAGGCCAACGGCAGCAAGTCTCTTGTCTTGTTTTTTCCAGACAGGGTTTCTCTGTGCACCCCTGGCTGTCCTAGAGCTCATTCTGTAGAACAAGCTGGCCTTGAACTTAGAGAGAGCCTCCTGCCTCTGCCTCTTGAGTGCTGGGATGAAAGGCGTGTGCCACCACCGCCTGGCATCTCTAACATTTAAATTGTACTTCTTCGGAAATATTTGAGCGGCTAGCTCGGTTTGGAGATGTCTGGTGAGGAGTTTATGCATCTTTTTTTTCAGCAGGAAAAGTCAGCATACCTTCCTCTAAAGCTCCAGATAATAAATGTCTAAAGTTTGGTGAGTCATACAAGGTCTGGGACTCATTTTTTTTTAAGCAACCTTTTAAAAATGTGAAAAATCATTCCTTTCTCCCAAGTCATTCAAACAGCCTGCAGACAGACCTCTGTCTATAGACCTCTGTGTGTGTATCAGCCTGTAAGACACTATCCTAGTTAACTGACACTCTCAGTGGTGGTTCTTCAAGAGAAGATAAAATGTGGTGGCTGTTTTATATAAAAATAGGGGGTATTTTTAACTTTAGGAATAGTTCCATCAAAAGCATACAAAGTTTAGGGGTTGTTAGTTATAGGATTCATGGTTGGCATGTGCGAAGAAGTGCTGGGTGCCATGAAGCACATGTAAAGATTTGCCATCAGATTCTACAGACAGCTTAGTGCCGCCTAAGGCAATTATCTGTTAGACTTTAGAGTATGTGAGATAAGCAATGGTGAAAGCTAACTTTATGATGTCAGGATTTAAAATCTATTTCCGAGGTAGAGATTTTAGAGGACACTGATCCTAGCCCTTCAGTTTATAGATAAGAAAGCCAGGGACTACAAGCTTACAACATGGATAAATGTCCTAGTTTCCCTTGCCATTGTCTTTATAAAATGCTTGAGTTTCCATTATCATCTTCATTACTAAGGATTTGAGGTCATTTTCTTTTATATTTGATTGTGTTTGAGTTCTCATGGTTGCTTTCTTTGGGAGATGGGGAAATAGAAGGACCAGAGGTTCTAGAAACCTACAAGAAGAACATCGTGATGGGTGGATCAGGGCCCAGGGGAGGACAATACAAGTATAAACATTGAACCCCTACTCTGATTACCCAATGGACAGCACATTCTCCACAGTTAGTGGAGAACAGGGACTGACTCTGACATGAACTCTGGTGCTCCATAATTGACTACCTCACCTTGATGGGGAGGCCTGATGGCACTCAAAGAAAGAATAAGCAGGCTAGCAAGATGAGACTTGATAGCCTATGATCATATAGTGGGGGAGGAGGTCCCCCTCAGTCATAGACCTAGGGGATGGAAATAGGGTGAAAGCAAGAGGGAGGGAGGAACGGGAGGATACAAGTGATAGGATAACAATTGAGTTGTAATCTGCATAAATTAATAAAATTTAAATTATAAAAAAGAAAAATTTTTTCGTTTTAGAAAATAACTGAAAAAACAAATCTACCATCTTTCTCTACTCAAAATAAAAGAAAAATAAAATCTAGACAATTAAAAAACAAAAACAAAAAACTTGAGTTTTATCTTTCATATGAAACACTATTAAAAATCTATTCCCTTAGAGTACTAATTAACACTTATTTTTCTTAAAAGTTTTCGTGATCTGTTTTTGTTTTTTTTTTCTAATGCCTAAAAATACCTAACTTTTATTCTTGAATTGGGTCTGGCTCCGTCGGAAATGTGTTATAGTTGTATTAGTTTCCTATTACTGCTGAGACAACTTGCCATAGATTTAAGTGACTTAGTAGTATTACAGCTCTGGGGGTCATAAGTCTGACTTTGCCCTCACTGAGCTAAAACCAGGAGTCAACAGGGTGGGGCTCCTTTCTGAGGGATGTAGGGAAGGATCTGTTTTCTTCACGTTTGTGGCTTCTCTATTGCCTGTTTAGTCAGGGCTCCTTCATCTTAACAGCCAGCGATGGCCAGTTGAGTCTTTGTTGCACAGCATCTGACTCTCACTCTACATGCACTATAAGAACACAATAGGATTCCATTGTTCCCAGCCTGATAATTCAAGGCAACCTCCTTCCTTTATTGAATCTTATTGGCCTGTTCACCACCGTAATACTCCCTTGCTGTATACAGTGTATTTGGAACTTGTAGAGATTAGAATATGAACATCTTTTGAGAACATTTTATGCACACTGTATATTAGCATCAAATAACCATATAATATCACTTAAGGAACCTCTGGATTTTTGCAGTCCATCCTCCCTCACACTTACAGATGTGGTGACCAGGAGCTTAAACAGCTCACCCCTGATCACAGGGCCAGTTAGAGGCATAATGCAGCCCGGAGCCCAGGTCTCCCAGACTTACCTTTTCTTCCTGTCATTCTGCCTCTTAAGAGAACAATAATCCTGCCTTTTTGTATGAAGCCCATGTGGAAACTTATAGTCTCTGTATTCACTGCTTATCTTCAATACTGAGAAGGAATAATAACTAAAGATCTCCAGATATAAAAATAGTATCTTCAGGGGCTGGAGAGATGGCTCAGAGGTTAAAAGCATTGAGTACTCTTCCAGAGATCCTGAGTTCAATTCCCAGCAACCACACGGTGGCTCACAGCCATCTACAATGTCATCTGATGCCCTCTTCTGGCTCGCAGGTGTACGTGCAGGCAGAGCAGGGTATACATAATAAATAATAAATCTTCTTAAAAGTATCTGCATTACTCTCGTTTGATTCCTATGTTTAACTCTAGCCAGCCTAGACATCATGCCTGTGCTACAGAATTGCTTATTTCTAAATCTGCTTCACTAAGCCTTTTTGGAAGGCATCCAAGTCCAACTTACTTTGTGTGTTACTGTGTGCCAGACACTACTAATTCAATAAGTGAGCATTTTTTTTTTCATTTTAGTTCTCTGTGTAGTAAGCTCCATGTAGTAATAACTTTTAAAACTCATTAGCTCATCCCTCTGACAGAGTTCAATGCCCATGTGTACTTACCATTATCCTTTCTTCTTGACCGCAATAGTCTAAGGGTTCGTGTGTGTCAGGCCTGATGGCGCACGCCTGTGATTCAGTGCTTGGGGGTAGGAGCACAAGAATCAGGATAGGAACGTCATCCTCAGCCATGCAGGGACTTGAAGGCCAGCTGGGGCTACAGGAAACCCTGTCCTTAAACAAGGCTTCATATTACAGAGGAAAAGGAATCAGGCCTGCTCTTATGAAAGGTACAGTTGTGTGAAAATACATGGTCAGTTTCCATATGCTCAGCTTATAAACTTCACCAATTATACTGCAAGTCCCTATTCCTTACAACATGTATTACCCATTCTTTTCAGCCATTAAACTAATTTTTACTAGATTTACACTATGCACCATTTCTTCTCCAGATAGAAAATATACAGGGACAGAGATTTATGCTTTATGAAGCTACAGAAGGAGAGACAGCATCAATAAAAATAAACTAATTGCATGATATGCTAGGCCAAATGCTAGAGAAGAAAATCACCAAAGGGAGGACAGGAGCCCCAGCTGGAGAAAACTCCACTGAGAAGTGTGATTTTACATAAACACCTGAGGTAGAAAAGATGCGAGCCATACATGAACAGATCAACACTCCAGGCTAAGGGAAGGCATATGCAAAGGCCCTGAATGGTTAACAAGGAGTCTGGTATTGCTGAAGAAAAAACGACTGGGAGCTAGGGGGTCCACAGTGAGTCATTAAAGAACATTGTTCTACTGGATAGATAAAAGGCCATTGGATTTGAGTGGAAGAGTAGCATAATTTGGCTTAGACTATAATAGGGTCACTGGGGACTGAGGACAAGAGTAAAGCAAAGTGAAGTTAAACAAAATCAAAGTTGATCTCACTAACCTACGTCAGCCTAGAAGCACTGTGAGTAGGGAGCAGCAGGTATTTTTATTGTATTTGGAACTGTTGGAACTGAAAAGATTTGTTGAGGGTAACAAGCCAGAGATGACTCCAAGTTGTGTGGCTCTGCAGCTGCAAGGGGGGAACTGACCTTTGCAGAGAAGTGTGTCAGGAACTCAGGGTTGATGTGTGAAGATTGGAGTACCTTTACACATCTGACCTATTAGATTGAGGGGTCTAGGGACAGATACGGGAGCTTGGTGGTCAGAGAAGTCCAGTCTGGAGATACAAATCTATCAATGTGACATTGCTGTATAAATAATACTTAAAGCTGTAGGCACAATGAGATCACTGAGCTCTGGACTCCAGGGGCACTTCACTATTTCTAGGATACATTTTATTTACTGCCTCCCTTTCAGCCTCTCTGCACCCCAAACACCTGCTCCAAGACAAGTTGATACACATTTCCATAACAATCGACTGTGGTGTCAGCTAACACCTAGGATGTCTTCTTACATGCTGCCAATGAAAAGGGGCGGCCTCAGACCAAAGGCGCAAACATGCAACTTTGATCCTTAGCAAATCAGAAAATGATTGCTTAATTCTCAAAAGACTTTAAGTAGGTACTGGAATAAGTGAGGCAGTAATGATGGATTACTTTAAATTAAAAAAAAAAAAAAAACTGAGGCTGGAGAGAAGGCCCAGCAGCAAAGAGTACATACTGCTCTTGCTTAGGACCCAAGTTTAGTTCCCAGCAACCATGTTAAGTGGCTTACAAATCTCCTCCCCACTATATGGTCATAGGCTATCAAGTCTCATCTTGGTATCCTGTAGTCTTTCTTTGAGTGCCATCAGGCCTCCCCACCAAGGGGAGGTGGTCAAATATGGGGCACCAGTTCATGTCAGAGTCAGTCTCTCTCCACATAACTGTGGAGAATGTGCTGTCCATTGAGTAGATCAGAGTAGGGGTTCGAAGTTTACTACTTGTATTGTCCTTGGTTAGTGCAATAGTTTGAGCAGACCTCCCTGGGTCCCGATCCACCTGTCAAGATGCTTTCTTGTAGGTTTCTAGTACTTGGGTCCTTCTATTTCCCCATCTCCTATATTTCTCTTACCTAGTCTCAGTAGGATGTCCTCACATCTATGCCATCTCCTGGTAAGTGAAGACTTTTTGGGACATGCCTTTAGTTGTCCTTTCTAATGTCTAAAGCTGATGTGAGCTACTGAAGGACAGTGCTGCCTACGTGCTCCTTGTATCCTACTAAGAACCTATTGTGTCTGCTCCTTGCACTCTTTCCCCATAGAAGACTAGGGTGATGGCTGCAGTGTGTCAGGTTGTTATAAAGGTCTGAACACAGGTGGGGTCATCCCTTCACCCTTTTGCACACAGAGCACTGTCACTTGTCTGCAGTGGCCTGCAGAGTACATTGTCTTTGGACTGGCTGAAGGCAAGGTAAAGGAGGCGAAGGGAAACACACAGTAGGTGCTAGGTGGGGATAATGGTCCTGGGTGGGAGTGGGGCATAGTTTCTTTCCCCTGGAGCCTAAGTGTGTACTGCAGAAGAATGCACAGGGACCAGTTTTGTACCCTTTCGGTTTTTGTCTTTGTCTCAGGGCCTGGGTGAAATTGAAATAGTCTAGCCAGACATGTGTGTACTCTTGATTTTTTAGGTTTGATTAGCAAACACTAAAAGTAACAGGCCATCTACCACCACGGGACACATTCTTATGGTTGGTATTGACAACCAAGTGAGTACCAAAATGAAGACTTGGAAATGTCAGGAACGAGCCACATTTGACAGAAAGGGGCCTTTGAGCGAGGTCAGTCTCAGGCTCTAAGTTTGCCTTTCTGCCTTTACTCTTCAGCTGCTCTGGAAAGGATCCTCTCAGGTCACACAGATGGCACCACTGTCGGATATTTCTTTGATGATGAGGCTCTGGAGAGTCACAGGTATGAATAAAGCGTACTGTGGGGTGGGGTACACATTCCAGGAGCACCCCAGGGGAGCTGCATGTGTGAGCACCATGACTGAGCTACTGGGGGAGGAGGCTGGAAGAGTGGGGTCTTGGAGGGAGGCATTTAGATGCTGCCATAGAGAAGACTGTGTTTAGGAGGCTAGAGGTTACTATTGATAGGGAGGAGTGGGTGGGAGGGACCTTGAGAGGGGGAAGACTCCAAAGGGGGAAATTATTTACATTTATGTAAAGATATACATATATACCATATACACATGTTTATGTAACACATAGACATACAAATTCATAGGGGAAAACATATCAGCAAGATAGCTCAGCAGGTAAATGTACCTAGTGCCCAATATGATAGAACCCATGTGGTGCAATGAAAGAAATGCCTTCTGCAAGTCATTCTTTGTCCTTCACCCCTGTGTACACACACGCAAATGTACACATCACACAGACACACACACGGTGTCACGAACATGCACACACCAAACACATACAAATAAAATGTTGAAAAGTCAACTATATTCTTGGAAAAAAGATAGCAAAACAAAAGCGAAACTTTGATGTTTTACTCTGTATAATTAGGTACTGTATAAATCATTTACATTGTGAGTTACCTGTGGAAAATGTAGTCTCTTTGAAAAAGAAGCCACATGCTCTCTTGGGGCTAGACAGTGTTGGTTACTGTGTGCTGTCTCCACTCTTGCCATATCCTTAGAGTACAAAGTCAGCACATGGGTGAATATGGTATGTGTGTGTTCACGATAGGAAGGATAATTTGTGAAGTCTTTAGGATTAGGGTGTGTTGGTGTAAGAAAATACTGACAGGAAGATTTGTTTTCTGCAGGGTAGCATAGTCAAGAATGCATGGATCACTCTTGCTGCTAGGAGTGAGGAATTTCTGGGGTATAGAAGTTGGTTAACCATCCATGCCCACCCTATGCCTTGGCCTGGGCAACCAACAGCATTGTGGCTGCTGGCTGTGACCAGAGGATTGTGGCCTACTGGAAGGAAGGCCATGTGCTAAAGACATTCAACCATAGCAGAGACTCTCAGGAGCAGGAATCCACCACAGCTGCAGCAAGTCCTAGAGGCCAATCTGTGGTGCTGGGAAGTTATGACAGGTAGGCCCCCCGCCCACTACATCTTCTATCTTCTCTTTCTGTGAAATCTCTATGCTGGCCAGGTTGTTCCAAACCGCAGCGGGAGTCTGTTGAAAGGGATTCTCAGATTGTCACCTGGCAGCTTCAATGCAGTGTAGTGCTCAGCCTGGAACCCCACAACAGAATTCATCACCTTCTCTATGTTACTGCTGCCTGCTTGAGACTTTGAGATCATCCTGGCACCCTAGTTATTGCTTCTGTTTTGAGGGGTCTTTGAGAGGAAGGCTTTTCATCTCCAGTGCCTACACTGCAGCTAGTTCCAGGTCTCTGTCAGTCCTTTGTGTTTCAGTCTTGTGTGTCTCCTGATGTTCCTTTCTTCTCTGAGTCCTGTATTTTCTTCTTTCCTTTCCTGTATTCCTGGCAGTTCATTCTCTCATTTGTCCTCCTTTCTCTACTTATCCTTTTGTGTGTTTTTTTATTTTCGAGATAGGGTCTCACTCTGTAGCCCTAACTAGCCTGGAACGCAGTAGGTAGATTACAGGTGTGCAGCATCACGCTGGCATCCATCATCTTACTGTTTCCTTTGCATCTTTTTTATCCTCTCCAGCTTGTCTGTCTTAGTGGTCTGTTGTTTTGTATCTGCTTCCCTTTCAGACAGAATGAGACTGGTTTCTTTTAGGTACTAGCTTATTTTGACTTTTTTGCTCAGCCTCTATCTTTTCTAGAAGCCACATACCTCTCTAGACTTCGGGTGTTCCACTTGAGTCTTCGAAAAAGCATCTGGGAAGAGGCTAAGCCCAAGGAGATTGCCAAGGTATACACCGTCACTGCCTTGGCCTGGACGCAGGATGGCACACGACTCTGCAGTGTGTTATCAGTGGCCCCTGTCTGTACTGGTGGTTGCTTCCAACCTAGACTAAAATACTCCCTAGGCCACGGCACTCTGCTGTGGCACTAGAGAGGCCCAAATAGCCTTGTGACTTCAACCTAAAAGTCTGCTGCTAGAGGCAAAAAGGGAAAACACTTATTGGAGGCCCAAGGGACCTCCAGTTATTATTATAATCCACTACTATACAGCCTTCTGTCTTAATAGGTATATTTGTACTAAGAGCTGTGGAACAAAGTGAATGATTGGTGTTATTCAGTAGAACTTTCAGAATTACGTGTACCATGAACAGCAAAAGAGAGATATGTGAAAGCACATTTCCCAGGTAGCGAATCCCTGTGTGAGTGTAAGGTACTGTCACTATGAACACCATCCTCAGCCAGGTGCAGACATAAGGTATTAGCTGAGCTCAGCATCATGGAGGGTGTGAGGGGGTGGCACCTTTGCAACTCTTGTGCTGGGAAAGCCTGAAAAGCTCGGATCTGTCCCTACAGGTGACGGTGACTGTAGAACCTATTCAGGGACCAGAGTGGTGCTCAAGTTACAGCTGTGGGAGGTAGAAGAGGTGAAGATCCTGGGGAAGGAGCATTACTCGGTGGCCCACACGCCAGATACGCTGTGCTGGGAGACTTGAACACTAACCGCCTCAGTGAGGGGGAACCGAGAATGAACGGATGGGTGGTAATGGGACGTCTTGGCTTGCTTTCTGGGGACCCAGGACCCCAGGAAGCAAGATTCCCTAAAAGAGTCCCTGCCATTCTGATGCTGTTTCAAGGAGAGAGAGGTCTGGAATCCCGGAGTATGGATTTCCCTAGTCAGACTGTATCTGTGCAGTCATCTCTCAGAAGTGTAGAGATCAGGGCAAGAATCTGATGCAGGGCATCTTTTGTGTGATGCCAGACCTCCCTGAATGCCATCCTCTTCCTTCCTACCAGCATTCCTGCCTTGTCTTGGGTAATTGTCTCTGTTGTTTTCTCCTCACTTTGCAGATAGCCTGGCAAGGATCTGGTGGCAATGAGAAATATTTCTTTGAAAATGAGAATGTGAGTAGAGCTTGACTTTCTGTCATCATTTCAATAAGCTCCATTCCAGCTCCTAGTCAGAAGGGTGAGTGGCAAACTGCATCTTATGTGGGGCTTACGATGGGCTGCTGAAAAATTCAACTCTGAGTACAGGACAAAAGCAAGGGACTGTGTGTTCTCAGCTGCACAGTTTTATCTCTAAAGTATAATGCTCACACCAAGAAAATCACAGCGGTGACTGCACTGAGTCTGGACAATATCATTCCCCCTCCACACCTAACAATTTCACCCAAGGGCTCCAGCCAGACCAACACCACTTCTGCTCTCCTCCCTCTACAGGGTGTGTCTAGCCCTGTCCTGAACATCTACTTCTGCCTTGCTTCTTTGGAGGGGGCTGCAGCAGGGAAGGAGTCACATGATAACTGTGCTTCCTCTTCTATTGAGACCCTGCCCTCCCATCTCCACAGCGACTAGGGAGGCCATTGTGTGTGTGAGGGGGGAAGAGTTGGAGCCAATAGAAGAAGTCTGAAATTTTAAGTGGTCCTCCTGAACCCCAACCTTGAGTTCCTGTCATTTGCACACCTAGTCCCAGCCATCCCACAAGTGGTCTTACAGATGCAAATGGAGTTCAAGTACTGGCCCCTTATTGATCTCAAATTACAGACCCATTCTCACCCCCTTCTCTCAATTGCTCTTTCACTGTAGCAGTGGCTGAGCAGGAAGGGGCAGCTAGGATGTACTTACAGGTGTACATCTTCTATCCACTAACTTCATGCCTGTAAACTTGCCCAGCTTTTGAAATGTTTGGTGTGGTGTTAGGATTCTGTCTCAGTCTGCCTACCTGTGATGTCATTGCCTACTTGCCACAGGGCGTGGCCTGCCAAGGCTATATAAAAAGACAGCCCTCCCTCCTCTCTCTCCCTGCTCCCTCTTGCTCCTCCCTCCCTCCCTCCCTCCCCTTCCTTTCTCTTCTCCCCTTCTCACTCTTCCTGTCTATCTGTGTCTCTTCCCTCCCTCTCTGGGGTGCCCCTTCCCCCTTTCTTCCCCCCATGCTCATTTAATAAACTCCTCTGTAACAATAATATCTGGTACCTTATCTTATTGCCTTATCTCTTTATTATAATATAAAATTGGTGGCCCTGTATGAAAAGGCTCTTCCATCACTAACAAGTCTGGAATCTTATAGTGAACTCCATTCCTCCAAATTTCATTCTAAATCTCCATTCATTCCCCTCTTAACCCATCACTGCCTTCCCTTCAGACCACGATTCTAAGGTGAGATATTTCTACTGCTTCACTTTCTCCAAGACCCAGGGCAGAATGCAGACTAAGCTCAGCTAGCCTCGCTTGTTCCAGGCCAGCTGTGGAGAACTCTTCCTGACCAGCCTTTCAAGACTGCCACTGAGGTAAATGGATGCTCTCTTTGACTAGGTTCACCAACCCTCAAGAGCCTAACCTTGGCCCCAAGAGCACTAAGGCACTGGGCTTCCCATCCCTACTGCCTGCCCAGGGGGAGTGGTCTGGGAGCTAAGTCTAGCCAGGTAAGAAAAAAAAGACACTGCTGCACTGCTACGTTACATGGTGTTCATTAGAGAATGCTGGGAACAGACATGTCGCATGGGGTGGCCAGATGGGGACCTGCTACTGCCACTCCCTGTTTCATGGCCAGCTTGGGCATCCAAGTTGTTCCAAAGCCAGCTTCTAACTTTTTCGGTGCGACGGCTCTGGCTCCTCTCAGAATGACTGCTGAAGCGCTCAGGACTGGAGTGAGCCTGTTCAGGACTGCAGATGAGTCTGGAAGAAGGCCTGTGTACCGTGTTACTGCAGATAATGTAGGGTGTTCTTTCAGAAGAAGTATGACTTTTCCTGCCAGAGGGACTGGAAGAGATTTTTCAGAGAGACGACCATGGGATCCTTTCCAAAGAACTGCCTCCTGTCCGCTGGGTGAGATTAACGTAGAAGCTTTTTGAGGGACTGGGACACCTCTGAAGAGAGGAACTCTGTTGGCTCCTCCCAGAAAGACTGTGGGACTCTTGCAGAGGGACTGTGTCCTCTTCTCTTGGAGGACATAAGGCTCCTCGCCCTGAGGGACTCTGCGAACATCTCCTGAAAAAATTGAGGGCTTCCCTGAGGGACTCTGATGGCTTCCCTGAGAAGAATAGGATTGTCTCCTCTCTGATTGACTGTGACCTCTTTCCTTGAAGAGACTTTGATGGGCGGCGGGACTGAGATGACTCCTGTCAGAGAGACTTCTGAGGCTTTCT
>NW_026131792.1:30000-43477 GCF_903995435.1 Acomys russatus | reverse complement strand
TCAGGTAAGGGTATTGGCCTAGATTAGAAAACAGCAGTGAGGCCAGGGATATAGCTCAGCTGATAGACTATGAACTGAAGTGCCAGAAGATAAAGGACAAAAAGAGGAAAAAGAAGGGAGGGAGGAGGAGGAGGGAGGGAGAGGGAGGGAGAGGGAGGGAGGGAGAGGGGAGGAGGGAGTGAGGGGGAGGGAAGGAGGGAGAGAGGGAGAGAGGGAGGAGGGTGAGGGAGGAGGGAGAGGGGAGGGAGGGAGAGAGGGAGGGAGGAGAGAGGGGAGGGAGGGAGTGAGGGAGGGAGGGAAGGAGGGAGGAGGGAGGAGGGAGGGAGGGAGTGAGGGAGGGGGAGAGAGGGAGGGAGGGAGGGAGGAGAGGGCTGCACTCACGTAAAGATTCTATAAAATCATGATTGAACTTAGAGATTCCAGGGATTCAACTGTTTCCAACCAGAGCCAAGGTGTCTGGGGGCCATTTTAGTCCTTTGAAAGCCTTCAACTGCCTGTCCCTATGTCTGACCGCACTGTTGTGACTGTTGTATTCATAGCAGACCGAAGTTCTCCAACAGTCCAGAAGCAAGGAGGCCATCATGTAGCATCCGAAACCTAGAACAAGAGTGTCTTTATTGGGGGCTGGAGAGATGGCTCAGTGGTTAAGATCCGGATTCAATTCCCAGAACCCACAGGGCGAGTGTCTTCATTACTTTTTTCTATCACTGTGATAAAACCATGATAAAAGCCATGACAAAGTCAACTTATAGAAGGGAGGGTTTAACAGGGGCTCACAGTTCCATACGGGGAAGCGTGGGAAGCCAAAAGAGAAGATGGGATGGTGGGAGACTTTGAAACGTCAAAGCCTGCCTGCGTAACATACTTCCTGCATCAAGAGCACATCTCTGAAGCCTCCTCAGAGAGCATCAGCAACTGAGGACCAAGTACTCAAACGCCTGAGAATAGAGACGTCCCTGTGTCACTGTAACTTAGCTACCCATGTCCCCCCATCCACCAATGTGTTTAGCGAACGCTTTGACTTACGACTGTCTATTTTTTATAGCCAACAAGATCTATGTGACCCCTTTTATGGTGGAACGTAAAATTCTGGGGGAACTTGAATCTGTGTTCTCACTCGTATTTGGTTCCAGAATGAACTCTCTGTCGTCCACGTTGACTGCTGTATCTTTGCATCACGAGGTGTCTGGCATGCATGAGGCCCCTGGGGTCTATCTGTCCCTGCTCTGCTGCCTAAAGCAGGGTGGTGGTTCATGTCTGCCATCCCAGCACTTGGAAGGTGCAGAGAGGAGGGTCAGAAGTTCAAAGTCATTCTTGGCTACATAGTAAGTTTGAGGCCAGCCTGGGCTACATGAGACCCCTCTCAAAGATAGATAGATAGATAGATAGATAAATAGATAGATAGATAGATAGATAGATAGATAGATAGATAAATAGAAGTGTCCCAGTGGCTAGAAACAGCAGAAGTGACCCTGGTTACCACCCTTCCAGCGTCCTAAGACCTCAGGGCTTTGTGTCAATATTCTGGGACATCAGGTCAGTCAAGGGGCAACAGCTGCTTTTGAGACCCCACCTCTGGGCAGAATTAACAGACAGCACAGCAGGAAGCCGGGCTGGGTGGTGTCTTACTTCTCTGGATGGGACTATTAAAGTCGCCCAGGAAGGAGGAGGGAACAGAGAGGAGGAGGAGATAGAAAAAAGAAAAGGGAAATAATGAGTCCAGAATTATGAACTACACAGAGGGGAAATCACTGTTACATCCCAGATGACCACACCTGTGCACCATCTTCCAAAATCAAAGGCCCCGGTTTTCCCCTAGCAAGCACACTCACAGAAAGCCGCTATCAGATTCCTGCCGGCTTGGCTTCCGAAAGGGACTTCATCACGCCAGGCGGAAGATGCACAAAGCCCTCTGTCAGCAGGGTATTCACCCCAGGCCAGGCAGACAAGGAGACTATCTTGGCACTGCTCACTGGCCACTTTATGCCCTCCCCTACCACCAGCCCCTCCCCCCCTCCCCTCCCCCCCCCCCTCCCTACCCCCCACCCACTCAAACCAGCCATGTGGGCCTGTTCACATGAGGCTCAGACTCTGAGGTGACAGGTCACTAAGCTTCCACTGAAGGAAATCTGAGAACTGCGGTGGAGGAAAGGTGTGCTGAAAACACAGCCACCTCTGTCCGCTCGGCCTTTGCACAGATGACTGCCTGCCAGCCCTTGAAGGCAGCTCTGTCTTTCTCCTGACCCAAGAAGCCACTTCCTGTGTCACATAAGGATGGAAGGCGGCCATCTCTGAGCTGGCTCCCCTTGAATAGACCACGCTGTGAAAACATAGCCGGCTGGACTGCACCCCCAATGCAGCCACAGAAGCCTTGTCAGTTAGTTTTCCTATTACTGTGACCAAATAGCGAGGCAGAAGCAACCTAAGCAAAGAAAGGTCCATTTTAGCTCACAGGCCCTGCTACGCAATCCATCACGGCGGGATGTCTTTAGTCAGGAAGCAGAGATGATGATGGAGGAGGAAGAGGGAAGAGGAGGAAGATGAGCACTGTGCTCACCTCACTGTCTCCCATTACCCACTCGGAGGCCCCAGACTATGGCGTCCACCTACATCCCAGGTGGGTCTTCCTCAGCAAGCTTTTCTGGAGACACAGGCCTAGCCAGGTATGTTTCCGTGGTTGATGCTTGCGGGGCGGGGGGGGGGGGGGGGGCGCCCTTGCTGTTTGCACAGTCTTCTCTCTGCAATACCCAAGTTCCCCCTTCCCGGAAGGACCCCCAGTCCTACTGGGTGACGTCACCTCGGTGGTCTCCTCCTTCCCGGAAGGACCCCCAGTCATACTGGGTGACGTCACCTCGGTGGTCTCCTCCTTCCCGGAAGGACCCCCAGTTCCTACTGGGTGACGTCACCTTGGTGGTCTCCCGTCTCCCAGTGCTGTTCCACACTGAGGAAGTGGATGATGACTTCAAACAGGAAGTTGATGGGGGAGATAGAATTCCAACCCTGACTTCAGGAAAGTTTGAGCTGCTTCTTTTTTACTTTAGCCCTTTTCTGATATGAAGAATGCCTTTGAGAACTGAAAACAAAAGCCCATTTGAAGCAGCGGAGGAGCTTTCCCTCTGTCCAGTGGGAACCAGCTGTCATTAGCATTGCATGAGGCCTGAGGAGATGGCTGAGCTGGTAAAGTGCTTGCTGTGCAAACAGAAGACCCTGAGTTCAAACCCCAGAACCTATGTAACAAGCTGGTCATGGCAGCGCATGTTTATAACTCCCACACTGGGACACAGTGGATGGGGAGCCCTAGAGCTTGTCCCTGCACTGGGACACAGGACAGGGGGAGCCCTAGAGCTGTCCTGCACCTGAGGACACAGGGAAAGGGGGAGCTCTGGAGATTGCTGTCCAGACAGCATAGCTAAAACTGGTAAGCTCAGGAGGGGGACACAGAAAGTGGACAATGACTACAGAAGACACCTGACCTTGATCTCTGGACTCCACCCATGGAACACATAATAAGGGCACGGACACACACACACACACACACACACACACACACACACACCACACACAACGTTGGGGGACTCCAACTATGGTAAATCCGGAGATGCACTCATATCACTTCCTACTGACACTTAAGAATGAATAGCACGCATAGGAACATTGAATAAAGATAAAGTGGATTCCGCGAGCACTTAAGGCCTCGTGCAGACAGAAGCCTGGAAAAGCCACCCGGTGTGCGCACCAGGCTCAGAAGTTGCAGCTTGTGGGTCTGAACGGATGTCTGTCTGTGAGTGGGTGCTTCAGAGATGTTCATTTTCTCTCCTCGCCTCTTGCTCCTCCGCATCCTTCTTCTTCTTTCAGTTTTCAAAACATGCTTTCTCTGTGTAGCCTTGGCTGTCCTGGATTCCCTTTGTAGACCAGGCTGGCCTCAAACTCACAGCGATCCGCCTGCCTCTGCCTCCCGAGGGCTGGATTAAAGGCATATGCCACCACGCCCGGCTGCTTGTTTTCCTTCTTGATGACTCTTCTCTATTCAGACTCATAAAACTCCAGGAGCAAGTCATATTAGCAGCAAAATTACAATTATGAATTAGCACGAGTTAATCTTATGGTTGGGGGTCACCACAACATGAGGAGCCGCATTACAGGGTCCCAGCGTCAGGGAGGCCGAGAACCCTGGATCTGACTCTCGGTTACACCAGGAGCTCGAGAGAAAGACTAAAGCCAGAAGCTGAAAACCAAACAAAGAAAAAAAAAAAAAAAGTCCTCATCCATGGCTACTTCCAACCTGTAGCAAGGATTCCAGTGGGCCAGTCACAGCGCCTCTCAGCTGCAACCCCAGAGTTCCTCGGGAGGCAGAGGACATGTCGGTTAGTCTGTGGGTATGGAAGAAGCCCCAGGTAGTGGAGTCTGGGGGGACATGAGACCTTAAACCCCAGCAGAGGGCACTTGTCGACTTGCCACCTAAGGGCTCTTCTGTAAACCGCCTGGACATGGGCTTGCTACTGTATGGTGCTTTGGTGGGGGAGAAAGAGGGGGAAATGGTTGAGGAGAGCTGAAACGCTCTGTGGCCTTTGTGAACTGACTCACGCTGGCTGCAGCATAGCCTCACGAGTTGAGAACATGTTTTAGGCTCTAAGTACTTAAAACATCCACAGGCTTGAAGCTGGAGAAAAGGCTCAGAAGTCAAGAACACTGAGGGACCAGAGTCGGGTTCCCAGCACCCACCTGCTGCCCTGTCCGGCCTCCGTGGGCACCTGAACCCATGGCACAGGCAACACACAAACATAAGCACTCAATAGTAAGAATATATCTTTTTGCTGTGTGGTGGTGACTCACGTCTTTAATCTGAGTACTTGGGAGGCAGAGGCAGGCAGATCTCTGAGATTGAGGCCAGCTTGGTCTACAACAGAGGCTACAACCAGGCTACAATAGAGAAATCTTGACTTCAAAACAAACAAAACAAGCCGGGCGTGGGTGGCGCACGCCTTTAATCCAGCACTCAGGAGGCAGAGGCAGGCGGACGCTGTGAGTTCGAGGCCAGCCTGGTCTACAAAGTGAGTCCAGGATGGCCAAGGCTACACAGAGAACCCTGTCTCGAAAAACCAAAAAACAAACAAACAAATCCGTTGTTTTGTTTTGTTTTTTTTAACCACAGCCTTGGAAGGACCTGAGGTATTCAGAATTCCCCGTATTGTACTTCAAAGGTCATGAAGATTAAAATCCTACTTAAATACTGTTACAAGAATGACTTGAAAGAGCTTTAAAAAGCAGATTTGAAAGTAGAAGTGAGACTGTCTGGGGCACAAAGGGACTAGTGGGGGAGGGGAAGGAGGAGGAGGGTAATGGAATGTGAAGGAATATGCCTATATTACATTACAGATGTGCACAAGAATTGTTTTTAAAAACTTAAAAGTTTTTTAATGCAGTTTTGGAGATTTTCTAGTTCTCTTAGACTTCCAAAATTCCATTTAAGTATCAAGAGCCTCCTATCATATAACTTGTGACACTCCCCAAATTATCTCAGTGTTATTTTTAGGGGTGCTGGGGATCCAACTCAGGGCCACCGTGGTAAGCACTCTTCCACTGAGCTACACCCCTGGTGGCCTGTGTTTAAATTCTATTATCCTCCGGCCCTTCTGGGCATCTCCCACGCGGAAGAGCAGGGGACTCAGTATCTGCTTGACTTGGAGAAAGATGACTGTGTTAGATGCTTCTGTGTCGTTGTGACGACAACGTCTGACTGAAACAACTTAACGGCAGAAAGGTTTATACAGGCTCACAACGGCAGGAGGGCTTCGGTCTGTCGTGGAGGGGGCAGCAAGGCTCATCAGTTCAGTTCAGAGCTGACCGTGTGCGATAGGACAGTCTCGTCAGGGAGGACCAGGAAGCAGAAAACAGGAGGTGGGCACTGAGACCACGAAGGCCTCCCCATGCACCTACATCCTCCAGTAAAGCCCCACATCCAAGAGTTTCTAGAACCTTCCCAAAAGGTGCCACCAGCTGGAGACCAAGAATCAATCCCCGAGCCTGTGGGGACAATTCAGAATTAACCCACAGCAGTGGCTCACTAAGGATGCTTCTTCGTGCTCTCCTCAGAGTTTCCGCAGAGCCCTTGAAGGGCTCAATTGCTATCACAAAGGAAGGGTTTTCTTGGCCTCTTTGCACCTGTGGGCCTGGCCAAGCGAAGACAGTCTAGGCTGCTTCCCCTGGGGGTTGTGCCTGCCAGAGCCTGGAAGCTTCTGTAGTCAGGGTGTCTGGACCCAGATCTGGTTTCCCAGCCATTAAATCTTGTGTGTGCTCAGACAACCACATAACTTCACTTATGGCATGTGGATAATAGCCTGCACTATGCTTTCCAGTCATTACTGGGATGAGCGGCGGAGATAATGCATGGAAAGTGGCCCTTAAAGGGCATCAGGGCCGACTGAGTGGCTGTCTGCATGCAGGACAGTACAGGCCGCCTTTGCTTTCTTCTTCCTGTTATTTGTGACCAGCACTTAAAAAAAAAAGTAATTAAAAAAAAAAGGTACATATTTTTCAAAGAATGTACGTAATAACAAACATATTAGGTGTCATTTAAAAATCTTCTTTTAGCAGGCATGATGGTCCACACTTGCACTCCTGAACAACAGAGGCAGGAGATCATTTCCACAAGGCTGAGGTCAGCCTGGTCAACACAGCAAGTTCTAGATCAGCCAGAGAAACATAGACCTCTGTCTATGAATGAGTGAATACAAAAGAAAGAAAGTTTTATTTTTATGTTAAGCCCTAATTTTATCTTTTTTTGTTTGTTTGTTTGTTTGTTTGTTTTCAAGACAGGGTCTCTCTGTGTAGCCTTGGCTGTCCTGGACTCACTTTGTAGACCACGCTACCTTCAAACTCAGAGATCCTCCTGCCTCTGCCCCTGCCTGGCTGTTTTTCTAATAAAATAAAAAATTGCTAATTTTAGATCTCCAACTGATGCTGTGAGAACGTCTATCTGAGCACACAGAAAATAGTCAACCTAGAGGCCAGGTGCAGCTCAGCTGGTGCGGTGCTTGCCCGGCACGCAGGAAGCCTGGGTTTGATGCCCAGGATGATGGTACACACCTGTAATCCCAACCCTGGGGAGGGTAGAGATGGGAAGATCAGAAGTTCAAAGACGTCTTTGTTGTATAGTGAACAGATGTCAGATGGAGATACACGAGACCTTGTAGGGTGGGGCGGGGCGGGGGGAGCAGGGGGGGGTGGAGGGGGGGTCAGGGGGGGATGGAGGGGGGAAGGCAAGTCAAGAAAGGAAGAAAAGGACGGAAACAGCTAAGCTGTGAACTCAGAAACAGAAAATATAAATTGGATTTCTTGTGGTCCTAAAAGCAGAGTCACTTCCTGGAGACTTGGTTCACTTTTTGCATCACGTGTTTTAACAGGGACGCCGGGGCCCTGCGAACAAGTCGGCCTGGGCTTCTCCCAAGGTTCCTGGAGCGTTTGTCCAGGTCTCTCTCCCTCCTCCTGGGGGGGGGGGGGATGGACAGCCCTCCCTGCCTGGCTCCGAGAGCTTTGGCAGCCCTGCAGAGGTCCCTCTCCTGGCACCCTAGGTTGGCACAGGTGGGTATCTGGACTCCCCACGCTATTCCAGGCTCTGGCTGTCAGAGACCCCCAACTTATCAAGCAAACGATCCATGAGCTCTACCTGGATCTCTGGGGTGGTGGTGGCTCTCCAGGCAAAAAGTAAGCCACACTTGGTAGGGTGGACTTTATTTGTTCATATCCTGTCAGAAGCCCAGCCACTGCTGCTCTTTACCTTCCAGATAAGCGCTTTTGCCTTCCCTATGTTTTGCTCAGTCTGAGGCATTGGGTGGTCACATCAAAAAGAAGAGATCCTAAACCATCACACGACACCAACACACAAAACATTAGTGAGTTCAGACAATGCCCTCCCCCCCCCATCGCTCCTTCTCTGTCACAACCTGACCTTAATAGTCTCTTTAGTTTTCTTTTCATTTCGCTAAGTTGTCTTAGGGTCACTAAGGCTGTGGTGAGACACCACGACCAAAGCAACTTGGGGAGGAAAAGAGTTTATTTCACTCACAGTTCATGATGCAGCGAGGGCAGGAACCTGGAGGCAGGAGCTGATGAGGAAGCCATGGAGGCTGCTGCTTACTGGCTCACTCCCCATGCTTATTTCTTATAGATTCCAGGACTATCAGCCCAGGGACGGCTCCCCCTGCCCCCCTACCCCCCTTATGGTGTGGGTCCTCCTGCAGCAATTAAGAAAATACCCTCCAGGCTTGCCTACAGCCTGATCTCATGGGGAGGCGTTTTCTCAGCTGAGGCTCCCTCCTCTCTGATGACTCTAGCGCACGTCCTTGGCACAAACTAGCCAGGGCACTAGTTAATCAGACTTTAAGGAGAAGAATGAAAACCATGTACACCTGTTTGCCAAGTCACATAGGTCTTTGTTGTCACCAGCGATTGACAGCTGAGTCCAGTCTGGCTAATCCGTGGAACTGCACAGGGCACAGTTTCCTCTGCTTTGCCATGTGGGGCTCTGATTACCGCGTCTGAATAAATTCTGTCTAGCCTTGCAGTTCTATTCACAGCCCAATTCCCTCGGTGTCAAATTCTCAATGGGTGGATGCTGGAAGCGTTAGTGTGCCTCTGCTGTGCACAAGGCCTGGAGACTTCCATCCTTCCTCCATCTTCTCCTGTTTAGGGACATTTGTCCCCGTAATCTGACTGGTGTTCATTGAAACTGTGAGTGGTGCCTGGTGGGGAATTCCAGGCTTTCAGTTTCTGCAAAACTGTTACCTGAACAGGGTTGTCACATATCTAAAGCATAGCTGGACTCAGTAAGTAGTCAGTGAGGGGACTTTTCAAAGACTGGCCTTGCATCAACTGAACAACTTTAATTTTGTACGGGACTCTCATTCGGGATTCTAAAAGGAGGATGCTAACAGGCGGAGTCTGAGGGTAATTCTCACATCTCTGAATGCATCCCACTGTAGGTGCCCCCAGCCCTGAGACCATCCACTCCCCTACCCCACTCACAGTTGTGGCTCCTACACGGACCCTGCATGACTTACCAGCCTTCTTACTAGAACTGGACCTATTAAAAGAAGGCAGATGAGATGAAAATATACATTGAGAATATCTAAACAGCATTAAAATGTGCCACCCATATAAAAAGGTGTTAGGGAGACATCTTATGTTTGATGACCACCATGAGTCGTGTGCATCACTGGAACCGGCCACATCTCCAGGACTCAGCTGTGTCCCCTGGGTACTCACCATCACTTTGCATGGTTTCGTTTGGGGCATTTTTCTTTAGCCCGCATTGTGCACAGTCAAGCGACAGCTAATACACTCAAGAGATAGGAACCAGCAGATTGCTGCCAGAGTGGAGCGCACAGGCTCCTGCACATGGCTCTGTCCTTGGCCCATCTTGCTTACCATTTCAGCGATGGCTTTGGGAGTGCCGTGGCTGGGGATGCTTGCTCTCTCAACTCGGTTTCATCAAGTACAAATGAGAATCATTTCACAGACCTCAAGGAGCACCACAAAGAGGGAACCAGATGCCGCCTGCAAAAAACACACAGCACACAGAGCACAGTGAGCCTTAGCACAGTCAGTGTTGCCATGATCACCAGCATGTGGGTAATGATGTCATTAATTTAGAGGGCAAGAGTTCAGAAGAAGATGGGTGTGAAAATAGGTGAAGAGTCCACAGTTCAGCTGGGCAGTGGCACACAACTTTAATCTCAGCCCTCGGGAGGCAGAGGCAGGTAGTTCTCTGAATTGAAGGCCAGTTTGGTCCAGGCAGCCAAGGCTACACAAAGAATATCTGTCTCAAAAGGGGGGGGGGCAGGGGAGAAAAAGAAAAAAGTGGAAGTTCAGGGTGTGAGAGTGCCATGCTGGCACTGTTAAGGGGTGTTCCAGGCCACCCGGAGCCACACAGTGAGTTCTAGGTGGGCTTGGTTACATAAACAAAACAATAAGGTTTAAATAGCTTTGTCCAGTTAGGACCCTAGAAAGGCAAACAAAGATGGTGGAAGCCAATATAGAAAATGACAGTGCTATGCCTTTTGTAGGTTTTAACCCTTTGGGTCTGTACAGCTTCCCTGGAAAGGGTTAAACCGCAGCTGGGTTAAAGCTTGCTGTTGTTCAGGGTGTGAAGCCCCCCTCACAAACCAAACTCAAGCTTTGAAGCAGCCAGCTCACAGTGAGGTACTTTTGGGAAGAAGCCTGGGGCTGCACAGGACTTGTCAAGCAAAGCTGATCCTTTCTGACACCTGGCCTTCTGAGCAAATAACTGTGAGCTCTTGATGTCCAGAAAGTGGGGAGGTGAAGAGACCACCAACAGTGTAGGGCTTCCGGTTGGTCATGTGACCTGGAGTAAGGATGGCTGGGATGTGTTTGCTCTTGCTGTTCCCTGAGAGGACAGTGCCTGTAGCACTTGGGCAAGATGGATCGCCTATACAGAGTGACTAAGTTCTGAGGGTGAAACCTCATGAATGGAGCTAGTGTCCTCATGAAGGAGGCTCCAGGGAGTGCCCTCCACCCTGCGAGGACACACAGAAAGCCCTCTGTGTGTGACACTGTGCAAGGCATGGGTTCTCTGGATGCCTTGAACTCGGAATGCCCAACCTCAGAACTAGGAGTGTAAAGCTGGTTGTTACTAAGTAACCAAGCCTGAGGTATTTAGTTAGAGCACCTCCAGCCAACCGAGGCGTCCTAGGAGATGAAAGCAAAGGCCGCTTATTTTTCCTTTGATAAGCACGTATGTTAGAAACAGGCAATAGGAGGAGGCCAAGAGCAGGGCTCAGTCAGTAAAGTCCTTGTCACATAAGCTGGAGGACCTAATTTTGGATTCCATAAAGCCAGCAGTGGGGAGACAGAGGCAAGAAGGCCCCTGGAGCTTGCTGGCGAGTTAGACCAGCTGACTGCTAAAGCCCAAGGTCAGTCAGAGGCCTTGTCTCAGGAAAGGTGAAGGTGAAAGTGCCTGGTGGCAGGCCTGACAACCTTAGTTTAACACCTGGGATCCACACAGCGGCTTACCTAAAAGCTGTCCTCTGACCTCTGCAAGTGCACACACACAAAAATAAAGCAACATACAGTGGAGACACCTGACATTGACCCATGGCTTCTCCCTCTCTCTCTCTCTCTCTCTCTCACACACACACACACACACACACACACACACACACACACACACGGCCATAGCTCAGTGGCGGAGAACTGAGGCTTCCAGCAGGTACAAGCAGTATTTAATCCCTGGCACGGCTAAATAAATAAATAAATAAATAAGTGAAGCAAGCAAGCGCTGGCACTCCCCAGGGCTGTCAAAATATTTGGTCGACTGTTGCATAACTGTGTCTGGTTTGTTCATGTTAGTCCTTATCAGTACTGGGTAAATTCTGTCGAGATTTCTACCCATCTCAGGGTGTTGTTTTCCGACGGGGGTTTTAATATGTTTACCACCTGGAGTACATGCCAGAAGGTACAGCCTGCCTTGAGACCTGCGACTGGACCTGACCGGGTTGTCCTGACACCAGCAGCCCCAGGCTGTCTTCTAGCTGCCCCTACGCCCTTTCCTCCTGCTTCCGCCTTCCTTCCTCGGAAGGAGGTACATCAGTGCCTCAGATGCCGTTGAAATGCTTCCGCTTCCTGTTGCTCTTGTCAGCTCCCTTGACAGTTCTGCTAGGTGTTCTAGAGAGGCGGTAAGGAGGCAGATGAAAAATAATTCAGGGCAGGTTGGGAAAGGCGGATCTAATGTTTTCCACCTCTCCCCTCCACTCCCCTCCCTTCCTGCCTCCCTCCCACACAGACAAGCTCAGACTCCTGGTTGCCTAATAGGTGGACTGTGACGGATTGCCTGGGTAGTGACTGAAGGCGACACCCTGGACTACAGGGAAATGTAGGCAAGTGGCAGGTGGGCTCCTGGGTGCCCTGAGGTCTCACTGTCTGGCTGGGTCTAACATCAACTTCTCATGAGATGGATTTTGGCGTGGCCTTCATGCGCAGCGCCAGAAAGCCCCCCTCCCCCCCAAAGCTAGAGGATGCTTTTCTGGTAGCTCTGCTCCTGCTGAACTAGCTCAGAACCATTCCTTCTCTTTATAATTAAGCTCAGCAGCCAAGGTCTGAAAGACAAGTTGGTTCATTCCGTAAATGAGTGAACAAAGTGAGGCCGGCCCTCTCGTTGGTGCTGAAGTTCGGGGAACCCTGACACTCAGAGGATGCAAAGTGATGCCCCCCCCCCCCCCCGTGAAGGAGTTCTGTCTGCTGCCAGCACTCCCGGTCAGCCCTGAGGTTCGGTGGTGGCACTGGGCCCCCTTGGTAGATAGAAACGGTTTCATTGGCTGGTCAGAGTGAAGCCAGGGAGGCCAGGAGCATAGACAGGAGGGGAGCAGGAGCCTGTCTGGAGCGGAGGAAGAAAGAGGCTGGGGCTGAGGATGCAGAATGGGAGGATGGGCCTGGGGCTGAAGGTGGGGCTCAGGGGGGAGAGGAAGTGACCAGATGGAGATGAGGTGCACAGGGTTGGGGTAGGAGTGGAGGCGGGACACTGACAGGTGGGGACCCCCAGGAGGTGTGGCGAAGAAGGGAAGGGACTGACTACGTGTGAGGTTCACAGAGCTGAGACTTAAGGTGACCCCAGGGCTAGTCGGAGGGGGGGGCGGCACAGATGGGTGGGATGGAGCTGGAGGCCAGGGGACCCTGCAGGGCGTCGCCTCTTAGCAGTCAGGAGCCGTAGAAGGGGGCGGGCCTCGAGAGGGGCGGAGACCAAGGGGCCGGGCAGCAGGCGGGACTCCGGCGGGCGGGAAGTGGGTGGGGACCCGTGGGGCTCTAGGGACTTGGGCTAAGCTGCGCGCGCTTGTGTCCGCGCCGCGGCGAGATGAGCGGGGCAGGGGCGGCGGGCGCGGCCCGGGGTCTGCGGGTAGATGGGCTGCCACCGCTACCCAAAAGCCTGAGCGGGCTGTTGCACTCGGCGTCGGGCGGCGCGTCGGGCGGCTGGCGGCACCTGGAGCGGCTGTACGCGCAGAAGTCGCGCATCCAGGACGAGCTGAGCCGAGGGGGCGCGGGCGGCGGCTTGGCGAGGGCTGCGGGGACGCGGACCAAGCCCCCCAACCTGGACGCCGCGTTGGCACTGTTGCGCAAGGAGATGGTAAGGACGAGGCGCCGTGGGTCCCGTCGGGGGACTGTCTCCCCTCTCGTCTAGAAACCCGTGCTCCGCGGCAGGACATCCACGCACAGGGCAGCCTCAGATGCTGGGGTTCTCCTGGGCCAGGCCAGGGCGCGGCGTGGTCGGCTTGTCGGGTCCCAGGAGGAACAGGCTTCCTGTGCGCCTGCGGGTCGGTGTGGACAACAGATGGATGGCCGGGCCCTCCTCGGTCGCCCGCCAGGAATCCGATTACCGGCACGGAAGCCGAGCTCTAGCCGGGTGAAGTCCGTCCGTCTAGTCCCAAACAATGGGGTTCAGTTTTTCTCCGTGCTGCGAAGCGCAGTA
>NW_026131792.1:0-25000 GCF_903995435.1 Acomys russatus | reverse complement strand
CTCGCCGAGCTATTCTGCCAGCCCAGCTCTGTTCCTTGTTTTTGGCTCTGTTTTCTTCTTGCAGGCCTGTAGATTCCAAGTCTTGCAGAAGGAAGGGGAAGTAATGTGCGTGCTCAGAGCAGCTGAGCTCCGTAGTACAGGCCATCTGTGGGAACCAGGCCCCTTCCAGCCAGAAGCAGGGAGATGGAAGGACACACTGAAGAGAAAATGTGAAAAGAGGATGTTTTACTGCCTGGCGGTGGTGGCGCATGTCTGTAATCCCAGCACTCAGGAGGCAGAGGCAGGCGGATCTCTGTGAGTTCGAGGCCAGCCTGGTCTGTAAAGTGAGTCCAGGACAGCCAAGGTTACATAGAGAAGCCCTGTCTCGAACCCCCCCCCCCCCAAAAAAGAAAAGAGGATGAGTTTTTGGTTTTTTGGTTTTTTTTTTCAAGACAGGGTTTCTCTGTGTAGACTTGGCTGTCCTAGACTCACTTTGTAGACCAGGCTGGCCTTGAACTCACAGCGATCCACCTGCCTCTGCCTCCCGAGTACTGAGATTAAAGGTGTGCGCCACCACACACACCTGGCTAAGAGGATGTTTTAATTCCTAGGCACGTAGGTGGCCAGTCCAGGTGTGTGAGGATGGTTTCACAAGTTTATGGGTAGAAAACACACATGCAGATGCTCCTTAGGACCCTCAGTTGTACTTAGGCATGTGGTGGCAGCGCACACATTTAATCCCAGCACTCAAGAGGCAGAGGTTAGCGGATCTCTGAGAGTTTGAGACCAGCCAGGTCTACACAGTGAGTTCTAGGACAGACAGGGCTATACAGAGAAACCCAGTCTCAAAGGCCAAAACAAACAAATGAAAGCCTGAGATGCTCAGTGAGACCCTGTCTCCAACAAACAAGTGAAAGTGCTACAATGGATAGATATAAAAATGCTTGTGCTCTGCCCAAAAGACTAGCAAAAGCTTCACAGGAGAAGGGTGGCGGGGCCTCTCCTGCCTGGCTGGTGGAGGCATGTGCACTCGGTTTGGAGAACAGTTTCACAGTGCACATGAAAATGAATGAGCACCTGCCCTTTGGCCTTGTAACTCCACTTCCTTAAAAACCTTTACAATGGCGTTTTAGCAAAACACAAGGGAAAGTTGTTGTGTGAATGGAGTCTCTCAGCCCTGAGCCCATGCGGAGGTTAGAAGAGCCTCAGGTGTTCCTCAAGTGCCGCAGACTTCTTGTTGTTGTTGCTGCTGCTGCTGACACAGGGTTTCTCACTGGCCTGGATCTCAGTGAAGAGGCGAGGCTGGCCAGCCACCCCCTGGGTCCCCCTCTCTCTGTCTCTCCAGGATTCTGTGTCACGGACTCCTGTACCACACCCAGCATTTTTGCACATGGGTTCTGGATCAAACTCAGGTCCTTGTCTGCAAAGCAAGCCCTCTCCTCAGGACTGGAGTGCTCCCCAGCCCTGCAAACCGTTTCTGAAGGGCCCGAGGGGCCTTGGACATTGCAGTTTGATGATCAGAGCTCTATGTCCCCACATGGTCATCCCAGAACTCCACAGGCACTGAGCTCACACTCCTGGACAAGAGGCTCTCCTTCCAGGTCCATCTCAGGGTAATGTCGCCTCAGGTTTGAGGCCTGGGGTTGGGGTGAGGTGGAAAGGACTTGTGAGTCTGCACCTCCCCAACCCTCCCCTCACCCCTCAACCCTCCCATCACCCCTCACCCCCCAACTCCCCAGCCCTCCCCTCACCCCCCACCTCTCCAGCCTTCCCCTCACCCCTCTCCTCCCCAACCCTCCCCTTACCCCTCAACCCTCCCCTTACCCCTCAACCCTCCCATCACCCCTCACCCCTCCACCTCCCCAACCCTCCCCTCACCCCTCACCCTTCCACCTCCCCAGCCCTCCCCTCACCCCTCCACCTCCCCAACCCTCCCCTTACCCTACACCTCTCCACCTCCCCAACCCTCCCCTCACCCCTCAACCCTCCCCTCACCCCTAACCCCTCCACCTCCCCAACCCTCCCCTCACCCCACACCCCTCCACCTCCCCAACCCTCCCCTCACCCACACCCCACACCCCACTTTGTGTTCTCCTCTTCACACAAGCGAGTATCAAGTCTCCTACATGATTGGGTACTATAGGTTTGTGTTGTTTGTTTTTTGTTTGGTTTCTTGCTGAGTTTTTTTTTTTTTTTTTTTTTTTTGTTTGTTTGTTTTGCTTTCTGTTTTGGTGTTTCAAGACAGGGTTTCTCTGTGCAACAACCCTGACTGTCCTGGAACTTGCTTTGTAGACCAGGCTGTCCTGGAACACCTGCCTCAACCCCCACCCCTGGATTAGAGGGACGAGCTACATAAACTTGCTACACCTGGTCTTGAGTTTTAATATATTACCCAGGCTGGCCTGTGAGTCATGATCAACTTGCCTCAGCCTCCTGAGTAGTTAGAATTACAGGTACACACCACAGTACTACACCCAACTGTAGGGCTTTAAAAAAAAAAAAAAAAAAAGCCAAATATTTATTTTAGGCTGAGTGTAGTGGTGCACGCCTTTAATCCCAGCACTTGGAGGCAGAGGCAGGTGGATCACTGTGAGTTTGAGGCCAGCCTGGTCTACATAGCAAATTCCAGGACATAGAAAGACCTTGTCTCAAACAAAACAAATCAATGCCTGAGAGTATGCACATGACGTGCACGTACCACATGATTTCGGGTGTGTTCCTGTGTGCATGTAGGTGCACATGTACTCGTACACACGTATAAGAAGGCCGGATGGTGAGTTCAGATATCTCTCTAAGTTCCTCCCACCTTTTTTTAAGACAAGCTTCTCACTGAAAGCTTGCTAATTTGGCGGGGCCAGCTGCCCCAGGGGCCCTGCCTCTGCCTACCCAGCTGGGATTACAGATGTGCACCTCCACACCTGGCTTTTACTTGAGTTCCGGGAACCCAGGTCGGCATGCTTCCTGGGCAAGGTCTTTCTCATCCTTTGCACAGTGACGTTTTAAACCTGTGGTTCTGTTCAGGTTGGCTTGTGACTCCAGGGGACAGCGGGCATTGCCTCCTGGACTCTCCTGTGACACCACCCAGTCTACCTGCTTTCCTCTTCCCACACCTGGCTAGGAGCAAGAGCATTTCCCAGTGCTTTGGTTTTGCTTTGAATCTTCACAGTAGTTGGGAAGAGGCCACTTTCATGTTTATTTTTGTAAATAAAGTAGAGCATTCTTGATTTTTTTTTTTTTTTTTTTGTCTTATTTTGAACCCTGAATGAGAAAAAAAATTATACTGTGGAGCTCAAGACACTGTGTTCGGCACACCATTGGGTGGAGGTTGTGGTCACACTGGCATACATAGCTAGGTAATACGCTTATTCTTGAAATAAAGGAATTAAAGACACCTCTTTTCTTCCTTCCTTTTATTTTTTATTTTTTGACAGGGTCTCACCATGTATCTATAGGTGGGACTCATCACAGATAACCACCTGCCTCAGCCTCCTGAGTGCTGGAATTAAAGCTGTGCCCTACCCATGCCTGGCTACAAGCGGCTTTTATAATTGTGGGTTTTATAAGTGAGATCAAAACTGATGTCACCATGCTTGCATGGCCATCTTCCTAGTCCTAAAAGGGTCCTGTTAAAGAGGCCTCTCAGGAGCTGGAGAGATGGCTCAGAGGCTAAGAACACTGGTTGCTCTTCCAAAGGTCCTGAGTTCAATTCCAGCAACTGTACGGTGGCTCACAACCATCTGTAATGTGATCTGGTGTCCTCTTCTGGCAGACACTGTATACATACTAAATAAATCAATCTTTTTTAAAAAGGAGTGCTGTCAGCAGAGGATGACGGTGAGCAATAATCATTCCAGCACTTGGGAGACAGAAACAGGTGGATCAGGAGTTCAAGGCATATTAAAAAAAAAAAAAAAAAAAGTAACTTTTATTCTCCTGGCTCAATTGTCTGGGAGACTTACTACCTCCTTCTGCTAACCTAGGCCTAGTCCTGGAAGCTTCTAGCTTCCGTACGATCTAACTTAGGCCTAGAATGTTTTCAGCCTCTGAGACTTTCTGCTTAAAGAACTCATCCTTATTTGTTCTTTCTGAGCTCTGGGCTGTCTGGTTCAACTCAGCTGATCTGGCTCAGACTCTTATCCCAGCTGATTTATTTAATCTGGCTTCTCTCTCACCCAGAATTGCTCTGCTTGGCCTCAAACTAATTCAGCCATCTGCTCTGATCTGAATTCTTCTCATTTTCTGGCCTGTTCCATCTTCACCTGAGTTCTCTCTCTGCAACCCATCTCTCTGTTACTGTCCTGGTAAAACTGGGACTCTAGTCTGTCAAATCTTCTCTGATTCATCACCTTTTCTGCCACTCAATTAGACATCACTTTCAAACATGGGAGCTTCCTGTTGTTTAGCCCTGGGGCACACACCCTCCTCGTCTCTATCCAGACCCCTCAGCAGAGAGCCTTCTTGGGGAGCCTGGGCTGGCCTACCTTGCTGCTCTTAAGCAGTGCCTTCTGATGCTGTGAGCACACAGCACTACCTGTAGGCCACCCGAGGCTTGTGGCTAGGGTTCTCACTGTAACATGACCAGGACAGATCTGTGTACTCTCTCAGTTATGTAGAGTCACCCATGCTGCAGGCTGTCCTCGCTAGAGTACCAGTGTCATTCACTTCTGTACTTCAGGGAAATTCTGCCTAGTGGGAGGAAGTTAGCCTGGTGCCTGGAACAGCTGCTATAGGAGCTGAGGCAGGTGTGATCCTGCACTCCAGCACTTAGGTGAAATCTACCTGTGCAAGGGCACGTGTGCGGTTGTGTAACAGGTGTGTCAGGACCGTGGGCACGTGTAGGGCCGTGTAACAAGTGTGTTGGGACCCTGTTGTGTCTCTAGGTGGGTCAATTGTTTCTAGGCCAGTGTCAACACCCAACGACAGGGCAGCTCTGTGAGTCATCCCTGTGTGACTGTGCAGGGAGGTCCAGTCAGTTCCTCTGCTTGCCACCCTGTGCTGGGTATGCCCTTGGGTATCTGGGGAGACTTCTCTCAGAAAAACCTGGCACCGTGAGTCTTGGGTGACATGAGGTCATGACCTTGTCATCCAACAGAGTTTAAGGACCCATGGAGCTCTCACTGTGGGCCAACCCCATGGGGCCCCAGAAGGTGAGCACAGAGCTCCTTTGGTCTTTCTGTGTTCTGTTCTTGACACAAAAAACAGAGTATAGTGTCTTTCCCTGATGGTAAGGCAGTGTCAGGGTGGGAGACTTGTGTCATGTGAGCCTCTTCTTAAGCAAACACAGGAAGGTGTAGCTTTGTCAAAGTTGAGCTGGGAGCAGGCAGGAGTACTTCAGCCAGTCAGGTTGTGCCCGTATCTGCAACAGAATCTTGGAACTTAGGAGCCACTCAGGGGAAGAATTTGGCCAGAGCATCCTAGTGAAAACAGCCCACAGGCTGTCTTGTCTTCTGATGATGCTATCGCTATGTGGCTCAGGCTGGCCTCACTCTCACAGTCCTGTTTCCCCAGTGCGGCATTGTCAGCCACGCTCTACCATGCCCGAGTGAGTGGACTGTGCCACAGGGTGGAGGCCACCTTACAGTATCTAACATGTGGTTAGGAAAGTGTGACATTAGGCTTGTTTGCATGTGGGTGGCCACACCTGTCATAGAGGGCTCTGCAGGATGACGCTGAGAGGTTGTGACTTTGTGTAACCAGGTTGCCTCTGAAATCCCATAGATAGCACTGGTGGGATGCCCTCCAAGAGCCTGAGGTTAGCATCCCAGCTCTGGCCCTGCTGGACTCCTTCCCTTTTCCCTGGGTGGTTTGGTGGCAGCTTTCATCTTGTCTGACCCTACAGGTAGCCGCTGTGCAGGGAGCAGGTAGTGCTTTCTCTAGCGTGGTTCTTGTCCTGTTAGAGGCCCAGGTGTGCAGGCTTTCCTGCAGTTCTGAGAGCCATCACCCTCCTAGGTTTGTAATTGCTGGGGCCCATGCTTTTCCGGACCTGGCCGCTTCTTGTCATGGGGCAGGCAGTGGGGAAGGAGGGAAGTGAAGATGAGCAAGCGCGTGACACTGCCACACACTCTTTGTCCCCTGACACTTGTTTCTGTGAAGCTTCCAGAAGCTGGTGTGAGGATACCCTCCAGTTTCTTCATAGTTCGTTGTCTTGAGGGGAGACCCCACCAACCCTGACTAGGAGAGTGATCATATGAACATGGATACCCAGCATGTGCCTGGATAACCCTAAGGCACATGGGGGTGCCACAGCAGGTAGCATGTCACTGACCAGTGAGATCCTGTCTGGCCAGGGGTAGCCTGCTGCCTAGGAAAGACAGAATATGGGGGTCTTGCCAGGGTTACAAAGAAATCACCTGTGGGTCTTCTCTGAGTCTGGGTGTGGGGACAGCAATGTCTGGGACTTGTCATCTACTGTGACACTAGCTGAGGTGCTCAGGACACGCACTGCTGTGTTTCACTGGGTGTGTCTGGAGCACCAGGGCGAATTCAGGAACGGACTCACCCACTCAGGTCTGAGGTGTGGCATGACACAGTGGAAGAGTGCGTCTACCTGGAACTCCGAAGCATCCTGCTGATACTGCCTCAAGCCTTTCTGAGGGAAAGAATGTGCTAGCCTAGGCAGATTGCTGGGTGGGTGTAAGATGAAATTCCAGCACTGACTTGGCTCTCAAACCCCCCCCCCCCCCTCCCTCAAGGTTGGCCTGCGACAACTGGACATATCCTTGCTCTGCCAATTGTACAACCTCTACGAGTCCATTCAGGAGTACAAGGGAGCATGCCAGGCGGCCTCCAGCCAGGACTGCCCTTGTGCGCTGGACAACGGCTTCTTCGACGAAGAGGAAGACTTCCAGGAGCATGGCTCTCTCCAGGAAGGGCAGGGCCGGGGCTCCCCCCAGGACCTGTCACTGCCTGCTGCCTGCCTCTCCAGCAGTGACTGGATTCTGGAGTCTATTTAGCCTCTGGAGGAGTCTGTCAACACAGGCTGACCGGCAGCATGCCTCTCTTCCTGCAAGAAAGTACTTCTGTCTCTTCAGGGTGGACAGTGGTGCCGCCTGTCTAACTTGTGGGTATGGGGTTTGTTGACACAGGGGGACAGCCTGCTTAGTTGGCTGCTGGGTCTTCTGAGTGACCTAGAGGCATGTTAGAATATCCTTGGTGCCTGTAGTAGCACCTGCCGGAAGCTATGACAAAGGGTTCCACGTGGAAAGCCTTCACCACAGGCGTTTCGGTGCGCGAGCTCTCAGCCAGCTTCTCTGTAGGTGGCTGGTGCAGTATGTCCTTTCTTTAGGAGTGCGCTCTGGCAGGTAAGATGTGAAAACCACTGTTTCTTGGCCCCAGAACCCCCAAGGCGAACCCCCAAGGCAGCCTGCATCTCTTCTTGCTGTCCCTGAGCTGGTTAGCCTCTTTGCTCAGATTTATTTGAAAGCTGCATCACTGACTTTCCAGGGGATTTGTGAGACTTTCTAGGAGGAGATATTCTGTCTGCCACACGGGTCAACCGCTTTTCTGCAACTACCAAAATGGACATCAGGCATAGGTGCAGGGGAAAACACGAACAAATGTACATTGAATGGAGGGAGGAAAGAAGACCCACCCGGGACAAGCTAATATTTGCCGCACTCGCTGTAAGATGGTGACTGTGGTTACAACTCTTGACTGTAAACTCCAGTGTTGGAAAGCAAGGCAGCCAAGCAGTAGTCACCTGAAGTCTTAATGCATGTATTAAACCACTGTACGGCTTTGGCCTTTATCCTATCAGCTGGCCATGGTGGTGTATGCCCGTAATCCAAGTGCTGAGGTGCAGGCAGGGGGCTCAGAAGTTCAAGGTCATCCTTGGCAACACAGAGAGTTCAGGGCCATCCTGGGCTACCCTTTCTCAAACAAAACAAAAATCTTATTCTGAGTTCAGACCTACAACCTGAATGTGGGTCCAATCTAATGCACATTAAAAGAAATTTAGGAGTCTTTGGCCATTAAATAAATTTTAAGGCAGATTAATTTCTCTGTTAAGCTTGGGCAGTCATTTCATTGGTACCAGAGCACATTTAGAGCAAGGTTTCACCTTGTGCCTCAGAGCGTACCAAGTTCCTTGTTCTTTTAGTGACATGTCTGCTCATCAGTGTCCTCTGGAGGCCAGCCTGGGGAAGTGCAACCTAACAATTCTAACCGATGTTCCCTGTGTACTTACATGTATTCACCCCTGGCAAACCAATAAGCATATTCACGCCACTTACTGAAGTGTGGGTGACCCCCAAACAGCTGCATCGTTGAAAAGTCCCTCTCCAGGATGCCTGGTGACCTCCCCATGGCTGTGTGGATGAAGGTCTTCCACTCCACCCAGAAGCTAACCTCTCACTCTGTGCTCTCTCACTGCCAGGACCAGGAGACTAGCCAGCATTGCCGTGGCTGGGCCAGCTTTACAGGAGGAAGAGGGCATTAGATTCCCTGTGAGGGGTCTCATCAAGACAATAATGACTGTTGTGCTGGGGTGAGGTGGGGGGCCGGGGGGACAGCACAACAATTCAGTACAAGCATGAACCATCCTGGACGTGAGTGCCAGCTGGAGAACGCCCCTGGGTGGTCCTGATCGCATGATAAAGGTAGCCAATTAAGTCAGAGGGACCAAGCCTGCGTCTACCGGGGTCTTTGCCGCCCCTGCTGGTGGACTGTGGAGTATAAGAAGAAACAAATGCTTTCCTCTCCCAAGGTGCTTTGATCACGTGTTAACCTGCCTGTGCTTAAGAAACCAGGTTAGACAGAGGAGAAGGGAAGGGTGTTGGTGACAGGATGGTTCAGACAGGACAAGACGTTGAAAGCAGGAAATCTAGTCACCTGCAGGGCCCTGCTTAACTGTGAGACGGACCCTAGGTCGGCTTCTTCATCTCTGACTGCGTTAGGGTCACCTGGGGAGAGCTCCAGCAGCAGTGCCCCACCCAAAACCTGGATCTTTTAAAAAATAATGTATTTAATCTTATGTGCATTGATGTGAGGGTGCCAGAGCCATTGGGACTGGAATTACAGTTGTAAGCTGCCATGTGGTTGCTGGGAATTGAACCTGGGTCCTTTGGAAGAACAGACAGTGCTCTTAACCACTGAGCCATCTCTTCAGCAACTCCCAAACCTGTTTCTTAATAGTGAGTGATGCCACCAGTGCTGGAGGGCCTGAGTCTGCTTGCAGAGAGGAGGTACAGGTCAGCAAAGGCATGTCCCACCACGCACCTCTCTATTGCAAATAGTCTAGTGTTATCTATAACCTTTATTCCCCCAATAGCTGCCTTGTAAAAATTCACATGACACAATAAAATTGCCATGGAGGTCCTGCCTCAGCTGCCCAATTGGGGGATTGTAGGACTTGTGTCCATCCGCCCCTTGGTCAGAACAGAGTCCATCAGTAGATGCCGCATCGCTGGCCTCACAGCCGCCCATGAGGGTCACTGGTTAAGGTTTTAGAAAACTTTCTGCATTGCTCTTACCCACAGGCCAGAGCCCCACACTCACTCTGGCAGTGAGCACTGATGCGTTGGTGGGCGGGCACAGCTAGTGAGGTGGGAAACAGCTCTCCAAAGGTGTGTAAGGTAGAATTTTAGGAGTTTGTATCTGAAGCCCATGTGACCTTGTAGAGTTCATTAGTGACCCTGAACTAGGTGGGTAATGCCACCTGCGGCCCTCACAAGGAGGGAAGGGGGACACCGTGATGCTGGCCAGTGACAAGCCAGAATGTCAGCACCTCCAGGGGCCACACAGCTTGGAGAACACACAGGAAACCTGCTTTTAGGCTCCCTGCCTCCTCCCCATGCAGGGATGGACCCATGGGCACCCCCACATTCCGATAGCTCGTCACCAGAGCCATCATTATCCAACCCAAGAAGCCGGCACCGCCTCCGTCTTCCACACTGAAAACACTCTGACCCACAAGAACCAGCAAAGCCGACCGGCAAGTTAAGACGCCATCACTGTAGGGCACTAAAACAGGATATGGGAGTAGGGAGGTCTGATCCTATTTCATGTCGGAGGGTCTGGTTTTGGGTGTTCTTTGTCTTGTGATGCTGCAGGAGCCAGGAGCACCGTAGCTTCCCTTCGCTGCGCGATTCTCCCTTCACATAAGGGAGGCACCTCCACCCTTACGATTGTCAGGGTCATCGCGCATTTCTCCCTTCACAATGAGGGCTGTGGGCTATGTGACCCCAACCCCTCCCAGTGACCATTTTGTGGTTTCAACACTTTTGCTGCGCTTCCTGATGGATGCGGCCTTGCAAACCTACAAACACCCTTTGGCAGCTCCTGTGTACTGCGCTGCCTCCCAGTTTAGCCAAGAGCTTCGGACAAGGTAACAGAGAGCACTTGTCCCCTCCTCGTGGGCGGCACATCTGCAGCATGGCCTCTCGGCACTGAAAACAGGAGCTGGCAGTCAGCTGGCAGCACTTAGGGGTTCATCCTCTGAGAAGGTCATTCTATACAGCCTAGGTTGACTTAAAACTCTGCATCCTCCTGTCTCAGCCTCCTAAACGGCGGGATTACAGGGAGTGCAACACCTGGCTTCAGCCTGTTCATCACTGTGGTCATGAGGCAGGAGTCACTCCACCATGGCGGGAGTGCATGTGCTTTTCCTTTTCTCAGTGAGGGTGTGCACACACGAGCACATACACACACTTGCAGACGCTAGCTCTCTCTTCCCAACGTGTGGGTCTAAGCGCTGGAACTCAGTGAGGGTCAGGCTCTACGGCAGGTGTGTTTACCTTACCAAATGTCTGCTTTAATAAACTATGTCTAAGTCCCTGTGCCCAACCCAGGATGGCAAAAACACAAAATGAAAAACCAAAACCAACCAACAAACTCAAACAACCAGAGCAGATGTGCGCTCTTACTAAGGCTTTTCCAACATATTTGCCTTTCAAGGTTTTCATTAACAATGCTGAGAACCACTGGGAGCTGTTGGCTGACAGCACAGGTGAACTGTTTGAGCGGGGGTGGGGGGTGGGAGGACACTACCACGACATCATTGATCAACATCAAGGACAGGACCCCTCTCCTCACAAAGCAGCCCATGGGAAGCTGGCTGGTCTTAGCGTTGTTCAGTACTGCTGTGAGCTTTTCTTTGGTTGGCCCGCAGGACCTCACACAATCTGCGCAGTGTCTAGCACTCAGCTCCACGCAGCCCTTTTTATTTTGAGACAGGGTCTTCCTGAGTTTCGCAGACTGACCTTGACCTGTGTTGCCCAGATTGACCTGGAACTGACTCTCCTGCCTCAGCCTGGAGTAGCTGGGATTACACCAGCACAGCTGGCTCTGATTTCTTGACTAGGTTCTTTGAGCAGCACTTGCAACCACTCGGAAGACTGAGGCAGGAGAACGTGCCGAGCTCAGGGATCTGAAGACTGGTCTGGATGAGACAGTGAAACCTTGTCTAAAATGGGAAGGGGGCGTTAAATCAATGGGTGGGGCTACTGCCGCATCCACGTCTACCAACAGCCTCATAGGGATAGAGGCGTGTAGGTTTTTTGAGAAAGTGTTTCTCTGTGTAACAGCCCTGGCTGTCCTGAAACTCGTTTTGTAGACCTTGAACTCATAGAGTCTGCCTCTGCCTCATGAGTGCTGGGATTAAAGGCATGGACCACCATGCAGTAGGCCCATATATTTGAATACCTGGTTCCCAGTAGGTGGAACTATTTGTGAAGGATTAGGAGGTGTGGACTTGTTCGAGGGTGTCACTGGGGGCAGTGCTCACTGTGCCTTCTTACCGGCATCATGGACTCCAACCCTCTGAAACCATGAGCCCAAATAAACACTTTCTTTTATAAAGCACCCTAGTCATGTGTTTCATCACAGCATCAACTGAGACACTTACCTTAGTTATTGTGGGCTCAGACAATTCAAAAAATGATCTTAGTGACTGAATCAAAAATGTATAAAAAACTTGATTTATTCTGAAAGACTACATAAAAGTGTTTCTCTCAGCAAAACACAAAACACAGTTTTAAAGCAGCAATGTAGAATTTAGATTTACTGGGGAACCCTGGTGCCTGCTCGGGTGTGACTGCAGGGCCCTTAGCCTTGTGTCTGGGTGCTTCAGGTCTTCCGCGGGTCCAGTTATGCTCAGAAATCCCCAGTCTTGGCTTCACTCACACAAAGCAGGAACCTTGGTTTCTCTTTTGAGGTAGATGGTCCCGCCACAGAGAGTGGAGAATAAAGCTGTGGACAAGAAAGGAAGACGTTGTAGGGCTTGCTCTGATCGCCATAGAAGACTTGTTTCCAAGGCTGCTGGGAGCCATGGCAGGCGCAGGGGAGCACTCCAAAGGGTCTCCTCTCCCTGGTGTGATTTCAAGAAGACAGAGACAGAACGAAGGACAGGCTATCAAGGAAGACCCTGGCTCTGTTGTAGAGAGTATCTTGTGTATTATGTGGATGCATTACATGTCAATTAAAAAGCCCATGGCCTATAGGAAAGGGTAGAATAGAAGGCAGGACATATGGCAGGCAGAAAGGATTCTGGGGTAGAGCTAAGGCAGGGCATTCGCCTGGGAAACTGAGGAGGACAGATGCATGCAGAACGTAGATTGGTAGAAATCGGTTATTTTAAGTTATGAGCTAGTCAGAGAAGAGCCCAGCTACATGGCCTAGGTATCTGTAAGTAAAACCAGCACCCTGTTGCACTCCAGTAGGCTCTAAAGACCCACGAGCTGATTTTCATGACAGCCAGATACACAGAAGCACTGAGGGAACATAGCCCCGGGCACCTAGGGTAGAATATTGAAGGCAGCTGCTATGAGGGAGGGGTGGGGAGGGATGTCCCACCTCAGGAGTGAATGTGGCATTCTGTAGGGGGAACCAGCAGCAGCAGCAGTTGGCGTGTGAGCGTATCACATGGAGGGCCATGCTCTTAGATCACCAAGCGTCAGGCAGGGGACAGGACCCAGCAATGAGCAGAGGAGAAGGCTCTGGGAGGAGCAGGCATATCCTTTCACATGAAGGAAGGAAGGAAGGAAGGAAGGAAGGAAGGAAGGAAGGAAGGAAGGAAGGAAGCAGGGCTAGAATTCCAGCATCAATGGGGAAGCAGGTCTGACAGAAACAGATCATGAGGGTCACAGCTGCGACAGCTCCCGTGACGTTTAGGACTGTGGGCCCAGGGCATGGACAGGGCGGTTCACAAAGGGGAAGACAGGGAAGGCAGCCGCTCACACGGGATGTCCAGAATAAAGAGCTAGACATGTACATGGGGGAGGGAGGGCAGGCCCTGCAGCCATGGCGCCCCGCCCCCAAGGCCCAGGAAGAGGCTGAGCATCACACCCCCCCCCCCCCCCCCCCCGGCAAGGTGGACAGACTGAGGAGGCAGTGCGGGGCAGTGCGGCCTCCCTTCCCGGTTGTGCGTCCTCTGCAGTTCTTCATCCTAGGATCCTGCTTCCTCACATGGAGTTAGGGGCCCACAGGGCAGAAACAGGCCCAGAGGGGCTGCACACAGCACAAACCAAGGCAAGAAAAGCAGGGAACACCATGAATGATAGATGAGGCAGCCTGGCCAAGAGCAGTGAGGGCTCAGGTCTTAGACAGACAGTTCTCAGGGGCCACTGAGTCCTGGGAGATTACACGCTCGCAGACACCACCCACTCAAGAAGTGTGAACCTTGTGTAGACACAAAAGGCTCAGCAGGAAAAACGGAAGGCAGGAAGCAGAAGCATTTCAAGGGCCTGGCAGAGAACCACTCGGCAGCTTCCTCAGAGCCTGTGTGATTGAGAGGTGCAGAGCCAGTGGAAGCAGAGGGGATCTGGAGGGAAGAGACTGGGCGACAGGAGGGAAGGGGGGAACCTCTGGAAAGGCAAGCCACAGTTTTCGACAGATGGATGAGGGTCAGACTCTGAGGACAGGCAGGGCCAAAGTGGGTCACGTGAGGAACACAGGGAGCCCAGCACCCCAGCCCTCCTGGAAGATATAGTATCCTGAAGAAAAGGGTGCTGGGGGACAGGCCTGCAGAGCACCAGCTCAGCCACACTGCTACCACGTAGCAGAAGAGGGCCGTGCCTGACGGGACTTCCCTGGAATGCTGACCGCCAGGCATGACCACAGCCTTGGCCCTCAGCTCTCAGCAGCTGTGATGACCCTGTTGAGGCAGGCCTACCAACATGCAGTCACTGGGGAAGAGTCATAGGGCGCCACCCCTCCCCAGGATGCACAGGCACATAAACAGATGCTGAAGAGACTTTCCCTTGGTGGGACAGCTGCCCACCAGCAGACTGCCATGTTCTGTCAGCCATCCCAGCTCATAGGTGGAATCACCTCCTTGGTCACTGCTTATATGGGATGAGTAGATGGCATTATTCATGTCTCCCAGGACATTAACTCAAGGGAAAGTAGAAGTTCCCGGTACCTTCAGAAGTCCTGAGACTTGTAGACGGCACAGTCACTGCCCACGTCCCACTCCATCCTCTGGAAGACATGGACCATGACGCTCTCCAGCATCAAGCCGCTCAGCACGGCCAACAGTGAGAGTCTGCGGCTGGTGTTCAGAGTCACTAGAAACAAAGGCAGCCAATGGCTAGGAACTCTCGTGACATGATGACGATGACGACGATGAAGACAGGGTCTGTGAGCTGCATGGCCGGCTGTGAGGACTGGACTGCAAGCTGAGCTGAGGAGAGCGGCTCTGTTCTTATAGTCCACACTGTCCCTGCTCTACCACAAGCAACAAGCTCTTCTCAGACAAAGAGCCAAGAGATAAAGAGAGAAACAAACTGGCTGTGGGGCTCCCGCCTGTGACCCCAGCTCTCACAAGCGTCATACAGAAGGCTTGCCACAAGTTTAAGGGCAGCCTGGGCTACACAGGGAGACTGCCTCAAACAACCACCACCATCCAATTTGAAGGTTTTGAAGAGACTAATAGAAAGGAATCTTCACTTGCAGCGTCACAGTTCAGGAACACCAGGCAGCAGCTTCATTCACAATAACGCTTTTCATGGTGCCTAAAAAGTGAAGACTCGGTCAGCGGGCAGGAACTGTCGTCATACGGGAGGCATTTTCTCTCGGCCAGACAACTGTAACTCTGGACAAGCCATTTACTCCTCATAGGCCCTTAAAGCCATTCCTGAAGGGCAGGTGACAAAGGCCGCTGCGGCCTACAGGAGAGGTGTATGGTGTGGATGGATACGCTCTGAAGACCCAGAGCACCACACGGCTGAACTGAAGGAGCCTAAGTGCCTGCTGTGCGGGCACTGACATTGCAGGACCAACACTGGTCTACAGAGAGCTCAAGCTCAGTGAGGCCCCAGGGTAAAGGCTCACACTCACCTCTGACGGCCTGGAAGTTCGAGGTCAGGACGAACACCTTAATGAGCCTGAGGCACAGCGGCGTGTAGTCGTGCTCCCAGATGACCGCCGGGATCAGCAGCAGCTTCCCGTAGCTGGACAGCAGCAGCGCTTTCAGCAGGAGAACAAAGTCCGGTGCTTTTTTTGCTGTCTTGGGTTGCTCCACCCACAGGAAAGCAAAAATGCCAGTAAAAAAGGCAGCTTGTTCTATGGAGCAAATGAGAGAGATACTGATGTCTCACCCAAATCTAAGCCTGAAAAACAAAAGAATCCCAATTCCAACACAGAACTCAGTCGATGTCACAGCAAACAGCTCAACAGTAATACAACACCATTTCCTTACAGATGCACACACAGGCCCAGGCTTTCTGTTCAACCTTGCTGGCATGACTTAACAAATAGATTTCAATACGTTTTGGAGGTTTCTTTTTTCTTTTTTGGTGAGGTGGGGGCTGGAGCCTTGCTACAATGCCCAGGTTGGTCACCTCAAAGTTCTGGGATTTATGATTATGGGTGTGAGCCATCAATCCTGGAAAGCTTTGCTTTAAAACCTGAAACTATGTTTTGGCTCTTGTGTTGTGTGATATGCATGAGTATCCTTCTAATTTTATCTTACTGTTAGTGATCTGTGCCTATGCATGTGTGGGTATACACATGAGTCCCAGTTAGCCACCTGTGCCTGTGTGGGTACACACACATGAGTACCAGTTAGCCACCTGTGCCTGTGTGGGTACACACACATGAGTCCCAGTTAGCCACCTATGCCTGTGCATGTGTGGGTATACACACATGAGTCCCAATGTCTGTGGAGGTCCAGAAGAGGACATCTGATCCCTTGAAGCTGCAGTTACAGGTAGTTATGAGACACCTGGTGTGGGTGCTTGGAACCAAACTGCCAGATAGGTGTTGACTAACCACTGAGCCCCTTGAGTATTTCCTTAATCTTACTGAAAGATGTACACGGTAATAGGCCTGCATATTTCAAGTTTTAGTTATACAGATAACAAAAATCATTCACATTTTTCAAACTTGTAAGCGTCTCAATTACATCTTAATTATGGCCTGCATGTGTATCAGGGTCACTAAAGCCCACGTAAGCAAGTCTAAGCCATCCTAACTCTGGGGTACCAAAGGATAAGAACGTCAGCGCGTCTCCAGCGTCTACCCTGTGACCATGGAATAGCTCTTAAGTAAGCCAGCAATGCTGGGCAGTGAATGAGCAGTCCCACGGGACACTCGGGCTACAGTGTGTGTCCTTCACTCAGCCACCCAAATGCCTACCGAGCAGCCACACACATCAAACACTCACTGGGTTTAATGTAAGTGTTGAAGGCAAGTCAATGATAAGTTAATAATAACCATAGCATTAGCGTCAGCTGAGACGGTGTGCACCTTGAGAGACACAGCAGAGCAAGGCAGGAAGTCAGGCTGTCAGGGAGGAGGCAGAAGTGTTATCAGGACAATACTTGGAAGACCCCAGGGACACAAAGTCAAATACAGGGACATCGTGGACAAGCACTGAGCTTATCAGAAAGGGAACCCTGGGGAACCAAGCCAGGCCTCCAGCTTGTATAAAGTCCCAGGCAGATGTGGAGGTGCCTGGGAGCAGGGTAGGGCTATTCTGAAGGTGGAGTGAGTGTGGCTTTCAGTAAGTGAGCTCAGGACTCCAAAGGAGGCGGCTTCAGGCAGGACACCAAGCCCTTTGGTCTTAGCAACCTGCAGTGGGGGAGTGTGGGCAGACGGAGAGCAAGACAGGCCTAGAGATGGCAATGTACTGGCTATACAGCTGGGCTGCTAAGAAGCAGGCAGATACAGGGTCAGGAGGAAGGTCTAGGTCAGACATGGACACCTGGGCGTTCTGAGATGATGGATGAGATGCAAGGGAGGGGAGGGATGATGCCAGACAGAGAAGACAGAAGAGAGCAAATGGTCCAGACTGTGATGTGAACGGCACCACACTTGGAGAATTCCTAGAACGGTGCTTCGTGACTAAATGAAGGGCTATTCTGAATTGACTTTTGAGATGGAGTTTCATTGTTTTGCCAAGCCTGCCCTCAAAGCTTCTAGATTCCAGCAATGCCCCTGCCTCAGGGGCTCCAGAGTAGCTGGGTATACCGATGTGCACCACAGACTGGCAGAAAAGGATAGAAACTAGAAATCAAATTGTTACAGAAATTAATTCAATGCAACTCAGACCCTAGAGGAAAAGCCATGGATCTGAATTTAATGGAAGGGGCTCCCCAAAACAGGGAAGTATGGGGAGTCCCTGTTCCTAGTCCCACAGCAGCAAACTCACTGTGAGACATCTGCGTGATGCAGTCAGCCTAATGCACTGCATGAGAGGACTGATGCAACCTTCAAGGTGGACAGTAAGAACTTAAAGTGTTTTAATGCATTACACATTTAAGACAAAGCAAGCAGGCGATTTAGACAAACTCACAAGGCAGGTTAGTGGCAGAGCTGAACAGTCTCCAGTGCTGTGCCACCGGCTGTCTCACCATGCGTCCTGGCTTTAGTCAGAACTGAGGTGCTAGCTAGCGAGCACCTGCTTACCGAAAGACGCGACCACAAACATCCTGTAGAAGTCCCACTCCTTGGCGTATCGGATCAGGTCATCGGGGGCTGTGCTCTGGTTTGAGTCCTGCAGCTGCACCACCTCAGGTACGCCTCACACAGCAAGCGAACATGCAGAGCTTCCCGTGGATCTGCCAGTCAAACACAGTGCCACTGCGTCAGGTGGACAAGCGCCAGGCTCACTGCTTGCCAAAGGCACACCGCAGCTAAGCATTTGTGGGGTTTAAGGTTTTTAAAAAAATTTATTGTATATTGAGGGCTCTGTTTGCATGTACACTGCATGCTAGAAGAGGGCACCAGATCTCATTATAGATGGTTGTGAGCCACCATGTGGTTGCCGGGAATTGACCTCAGGGCCTCTGAAGAGCAGACAGTGCTCTTAACCTCTGAGCCATTTCTCCAGCCCCTTACAGTTTTTTTGAGATCAGGTCTTGCTATGTAGCTAAGGCCAGTCTGGAACTACAGACAGACCTCCTGCCTCAGCCTTCCAAGTAGGACTGTAGACATGCACCACGGTCCACTCGGTCCCCGTGTGGTTCCTCCAATGTTTTAACTGCCTGGTTATATTCCTTACGCAGTCACAAGTTCCTAACTGGCGGTATCTATTGGGATCCGTGGGGCAATGGCAAACTTGAACCATCAGAGGACCCAGTCTGCAGTCAGATTTGTAGGAGTAAAACCCAGGTGTATTTTGCAGCAATTCCTGAATAGACCCTAGTGTGTTCCCCCAGCTAGGAACCCTTGCTTTCAACAGTTCACCTTTATCATATTTTTAACACTCATCCCCCCCAACACAGCCAAATATAACACTCAAGTGATTTATACAGGCAGGAACAGTCAAGAAAATGAATTTAATCTCAAGGGCCTTTGTTTTTGTTGTTTGAGGTTTTGTTTGTTTGTTTGTCCAAGACAGGGTTTCTGTGTGTTACCCTGGCTATTTTGGAACTCACTCTGTAGACCAGGCTAACCTTGACTTCAGAGAGCCACCGACCTCTGCCCTCAGAAAGCCACCTGCCTCTGCCTTCAGTGTTTCAATTGAAGGTGTGCACCACCACACCCACCTCATCTACAGATTTTAGGAAACCACCTAAACTGTTAGTCTGAAGAGGTATTAAAAAAAGAGAAAATAAGCTTCTGGCTGAATGACTATTAGGCCAATGAAGGAGAAAGCTACATAGGGCAGATGAGCTGGAAGCTCGTAAGATGCTGCAGTCGTTACCAACTCCCCATGGGGCTACCTTCCCTCACACCAAGCTTCCCCAGCGTGTTTGCTATGTGTGTGAGCCTGACCCTACCCAACCCAGTCTCAGGTCCTGAGCCTCCTCAGCTGGCTCTGGCTTCTGGTGGCGCTCTGGAAGCATCAGGGAGGGTGTTAGAAACACTCCCCACTGCCATCCACAACGCTAACTGGGCTGGGCTGGGGGGACTCCCACACCCCAGGACATTTCAGTGGCTAAGCAGCCTGGAAACCGACAGTCATCACTTGAAGGGTCTTGATGACCAGAAGGGCAGGCTTCTGCATGGTCTACTCCTACACATGGTTAGGAATGCCAAACTAAGCAAATAAAAACATACACCCAGTTAAATTTGAGTTTTAGATTCACAACAAATCACCTGTCTTAAGTATATTCCATGCAATAGCTGGGACACTGAATGCTAGACATTTTTCACTGGTTACCCAGTTTCAAATTTAACAGGATGTCTTGCATTTTACCTGTCCGTTCCACCCACACTATTACACCATTTACAGTTTAGTATGAAAAATGCCAATTTGGCACTGGAGGGATGGCTCAGCAGTTAAGAGCACTGTCTGTTCTTCCAAGGGGCCTGAGTTCAATTCCCAGCAAGCACATGGTGGCTCACAACCACCTATAATGAGATCTGGTGCCCTCTTCTGTTGCACAGGCATACACACAGGCAAAACACTGTATATAATAAATGAATCTTAAAAAAAAAAAAGAAAAAGTACTTTTCTTTAGCTCAGCAATGGTGGTGCACACACTTTTAATTCCACAACTTGGGAGGCAGAGGCAGGTGGAGCTCTGTGAGTTTGAAGCCAGCCTGGTGTAAAGAGCAAGTTTTAGGACTAAACAAAGTTTCAGGGACTCACAAAGAAACCCTGTCTCTAAAACAAACAAACAAACAAACAAACAAGTCTTTCTTTCAATGTCTGCTTCTTAAGTCCAGGTAAACCTGTCTCCTACGGTGTACTGGATTTTGGGGAGACAGACCTTCCACCTTAGACCACGGCCAAGTTTGTCCATAACTTTTTGGGGGTTCCTGGCACTGGTGGCCACTGTCATCCTCACTTGACTGGCTACATCTTGGCACTTTGCCAAGGTTGAGCTGGTTCCCCAAGTCCCTACAGCTATTCAGAGGGCGAAAAAGAGAATTCAAAGTCCTAAAACTGGTAGCTTCAAACAGCTCACAGTTAAGGAAGCTGCGCTGAATGGTTTGGTGGCCACTGAGGTGTGAATGAGGTTGTATACTGGAGAGATCACAGGCAAACTTGGCATCATTGGCTATGATGTTTGAAGACCAATCTTTAACATCTGATTTTGAGTTCTTATTTGAATGTTCTTAGGCCACCTGTAATGAGACTGCTTATCTGAATAAAATACTAGCTGTCAGAAAATCAAAACCAAACCAACTCCCTATGGGACTAATAAGGTACACTTCCAAGTGTGCTTTAGGAGTGTCTGCAAACAGGAGTAGCAACCTAAGAGGGAAGCCTGAATGTGGACAGCACTAGCCCGCTGGTGTTAGGGAAGCCAGGAAGCAGCTAAGCCCTGCATCCCAGCCCCCAAGTGGCCTCACCTTGTCACTGACAAGCCTCGCCATCACATGGACTCCAACTGTGAGCCACGCTGCTGCTTCTCAGGGTTAGGTCTCAGCGATGAGGCAGGAGCTGTGCCCCTACCCGGGTGTGCTTAGCTTTACTCTGCTCAGTCAGCATTTTACGAGGTAATCCACTAGAGGCAATCCAGACTACAGTTGCCTCTTCTTGCTGTGACCACACCCTCGAAGACAGTCACTAAGCACTGTACACTCTTAAAATTTTTATCTATTGCTTCTAGAAAACTTCCGGACATGATGAGAGAGGGGAAAAATAAATCCTCCAGTTAGAATGGTCATATATTGTTTCATTCTGATTGAAACTGTTATTATTCCTTTTAAATGCGAAAACACCAAGTAACATTAAACATTTTTTAAACTAAGGTTGGAAAGAGGGTGTGGCAGTCAGGAGGGTGCACTGGTTTTGAAGAGGACAGGAGCTGTGCTCCCAGAAGCCATGCTGGGGACACACAACTGCCTGTAACTCAGCTCCGGCTCCCCTGTCACCCGCACATCCTCCTGGAACATACACACATACCTGAAAATGTAAACGCCACAACTTACATTTATTTTAGTGTTGAAAAGAATATGCCTATAGGCCTGCGCTTTGCATAAAATGGCATTAATCAAGATGATGACAGGGTCGTGCTCAATATACTTGTCTACTGGTTTCTGGCAGGATTTCTGAAAATAAAAATATAAAATAATATTAGAGCAAACAAGTTAATACATTCTGAAAATTTAAAGAACTTAAAAATTGGAGTCTGTTTTGGACTTTCCCAGCAACAAAGTATATCAGCATCTATCTAAAATCAGCAGATTACAGATGGTACCCACGTAAGTGGCTTCATGACGACTAAATAGAGGCTTCTAACTAGAAATACTGATATTTTAAACTTATATTCAAGAATCTGAGAAGAGAGCCAGGCATGGTGACTAACCCCAGCACTTAAGACACAGAGGAGGGCAGACCTTGAGTAAAGTCAGCAGGGCTGGGCAGGGAGGTCTGCCTCAGAAAACAATATCAAACAGAAAGGAAATCGATTTAAAGTCCCACTCCAGGCACAAAAGTAATTCAGAAGATCCCACTTTCAGATCCACTTTTGGGGAGTATAATTTCTTTGCTTCCTTTTTTTTCTTTTTTAAAAAATATTATTTATTTATTATGTATACAGTGTTCTACCTGCACACCAGAAGAGGGCATCAGATCACATTATAGATGGTTGTGAGCCACCATGTGATTGTTGGGAATTGAACTCATGACCTCTGTAAGTCAGTGCTCCTAACCACTGAGCCATCCCTCCAGCTTTAGTATAATTTCTTAAAAGTAAATCTCTGATGCACTTTGGCTGACAGGCTGTGGTAGAGTGCATAGGATCTGGAGGAAGGTATTCAACGGAGTTTTTAATCTCTTAGTTTCTTTCTTTCTTTTTTTTTTTTTTTTTTAATCTCTTAGTTTCTGAGAGCAGCAGGTGGATAGAGGTCAGGGTACCCTGTCTGTAATCCTAAGCCTGGGCTTTTCTCCAATGAGATCAAGAACTGGAAGAAAATGTCTGTCGGCTACTACAGACACAGTGGACCGTGCTGTGCTACGTGTATGCACTTGGGTTGTGCAGCCCTAGTCTGTATCACCCGAATCAAGACTCCCTCAGCTTCCTCTTATATTCCTGTACTGTGGGAGAAGACTTAGAACTGAGTTGTTAAATCATACCGAACCATAGGTTGTTTGACAACCCACGGACGGTTAAACAGTGCTTGTTTCAAAGTTGCACCAACGCTACCATTCATTGCAAAAAGCAAGTGGCTGCAATAAAGTGACCATTCTGAAAGGCTGACAGGATGAAACAGAAGTAACAGGCACACAACAGACCAGGACCACCTTCTAGTTACATCAAAACCTAGAAAAAAGTCAAGTGCATTGGGGAACTGTGACCCTGTACTTCAACACAAACAGATCTGCTTTCACCTGGGAAGAGACCCTCCACTTCACTCACACCTCTGTAAGAAAGACCATGCAGTCCAGTTTCTGGGTAAACAGGGCTGTACTGTTCCTCAAATGTCAATCTATCTGTCAAAATGGGCGCACAGAGGTTCATGGTTTTTTCAGTTCTCTGAGCAAAGATTGAGTTAAAGAGTAACCACACTGAGAAAACACGCTCAGGACAAAGCCTCCTTCCCAGAGTTCCTCCCTTTGCCACTGATGTGGAGCCATCTCTTCGCCTTGAGCCCAAGGTTCAAGGCTGGAGATGCAACAACAGTGTTAAAAGAAAGCGTTGTGTGCCTTTCAAATGCCATCTAAATCCAGCCTTGCACAGCACCCATGTGTAAGATTAGGACAGGGACAAGTTTTGGAAACAGGAGGGGAAAGACCAGCACCAGGGCGCTCCCAGCTCCTGCTCCTTCCTAGCCAGATGCCTGTGCAGCAGGGAGTTTTGAGGAACAAGAGCTCTTCTTCCTCAGAGCTTCATGGGCTTCAAGAAGCCTGGAGCCACCGTCCTCTAACCTCGGGGTCCTTACAGGTTAGAAGGGTAAGAAAGCACGCCACCCTGCCATCTGAAGACGGTTACAGTGAGAGGCTACTTCTAGTACCAGGCTGCGTGCTGTGTGCTGTCTACCCTCTTTTCGTAGCACCCAGCACACCAGCGAGCACTTAGGTCAGCTGACTTTCGTCAGCAGGGTCTGCCTTGTCACCAGCACCCCTCTACAGTTTCCCCTGCCTTCGCTTTGCGCATAACGAGGAAACAACACCAGCAGCGGAGGAGTGTAAGTGTTAGCACTCTGCTGCAGTCTGCCTACCTGTGATGTCACTGCCTACCTGCGGGTGTCACTACCTACCTGTGTGTGTGTGTGTGTGTGTGTTGTGTGTTTGTGTGTCTGTGGCCCTGCCCAGGACTATGTACCTCGCCCCTCCCCATCTCCTCTGTCTCTCTCTCCCTCTCTCTGGGGCACCCCTCCCCCTTTCTTTCTCCCCCATGTTCTTTAATAAACCTCATATAACCTAATATCTGACATCTGTTACCTTATTTTCTTCTTATATTAAACATTTAAAAAAAATAAGGAAAAAGAAAGCGGGGGGGGGGGGGGGTTTGAGGCAGGGTCTCTTAGCCAGGCTGGCCTCAAAGTCATTGTGCAGTGGACTGGAGAAATAAACGGGCCAGTGGTTGAGAACACCCGCTGCTCTTGCAGGAACTACACACACACACACACACACACACACACACACACACTTTGAACTTCCGGTCCTCCTGCCTCCACCTCCCAATTGTAGGGTTACAGGTGTGCACTACCGACTCCAGGTTTCATGTGGTGCTGGGTTTCAGGCAAGCACCCTACCCACTGAGCAACATCTCTGGCCAGCAGTAAATGCTTTCTATGTTGGTTAAATTGTATTATTTACTGTTTAATTGACAAGTACCCTGAAAAGACAGTTTTTCTCTATGAAATCTCTACAGCACCGGACCTCAAACATTACTTCCATCTCCTTAGGCACAACACGAGAATGACACGCTTCCTGCTACCACGCCTACTTCCTAAGTGAATCCCGTCTCTCTCCCACTCGTTTATTCGTTTGCGACTAGGTCTCCCTCTCTAGGTAACCAAGGCTGGCGTCCAATTCGTGATCTTCCTCCTGCCTGGCATGCGAGTGAAGTGCTGGAGTCACAGAAATGCATCTCTGGAGTCGTAAGTCTTAGAACACCAAGGTCTAGCCAAAGTCCTCAAGAACAGCCTAGCCTTCTCTTTCCCACCATCCTAAGTACCACACCTTCCCCACGCGCATTCGGGTCCCCTTTCTAGCCGCACCCCGCCCGCCCCTGGCGCGCTCACGCAGATGGTTATCTTGAGCACGCCGTGGCTGTAGTCCCGGTACAGCTCCCGGGCCTCCCTGTTGCACTCGATACAACGGTACAGGCAAGCGGAGGAAGCCGCCGCTGCGGCCTCGGTGCCCTTCCAGGACCGCGTCCCCCTGCGCCCGCCGGTCCCCATGGTCACTCCAGGGATCCTACTTCCGGTCCCTGGCGGAAGACGCTGAACAAGACTTAAAGGGCGCCCCAAGGGGCTTCCTGGGACTTGTAGTCCAGACTCTGGGCATGAGCTCGAGGCTAACAGGGAGCGGACTACGACTCCCGGTGGGCACTGCGGGAGCGCGCCGCGCCCACCTGCCCGCGTTGGGCAAGGCACGGTGGCGCCTGCGCCGTGCGGGAAGATGGCACCTGCCGGCCGCGGTTGCGGCTGCTGGGGCAGCTTGGGCACCGGGGTGGTGCGGCCGCTGCTGCGCTGCTGGGGGCGCTGGCCTGTGCGCGCGGGCCAACGAGCACTACTC
>NW_026131791.1:0-31433 GCF_903995435.1 Acomys russatus | reverse complement strand
AGTGTTCCTTGATCTGGGCACAGGCTGGTTGATGGGCCCAAGAGTGGTCTCAAACCAGGTAGAGGAGCTCTAGTTCCTGGAGGTGGGGCTACAGCTGGGGATTGCTCTGTCCTGGTGAGTACTTGGGCTCCAGCAATGCGGGCAGTAGCAGGAACAGCAGGGCTGCTTCCGTGGGCGTTTCTTCCTTACGCAGTCACTACCTGCTGGGGTGGACACCCAGCCCCTTGCACAGGGCTGAGTAATCCAGCAAGGGTCTGGGGACCTAGGAACATCAGTTTCCCTCCCAGCCCCAGGACCTTTTGTAGTGCCACCAAATAGCACTGGCGTAATGCTAGTGTCTTTAGAGGGTGGTTCCTTCCCGAAGGTGGATACCGTGTTTTCCCCATGCAGGGGGAAAACTGTAGGCTTTTCTTTTTCTTTATCCCCATACTCTAGTTGTTTTGAATTCTTTCGTTTGATCTCTGGATTTATAATAACTACAGAGGATCAAGTTTGTATTCATGTCAAAAATCTTGCAGGTGTATCCGAAGATCCAGGCATCTTGCAGGAGATGTCATTCTGTAGTTCGTGTGCTGCAACGTCTTTCGACTGTTTCCTGCAGACACGTTTGCTGTTCTGCAGTATCTTGTGTCCAGAATAAATTTTTTTATTTTATCCATACAGCAGGTTTTCCTAGCTTGGTGGAAGCTTTTCACGTGGTGGGTGGGTGTGGGTCTTGCTCTTTTCTTGGAATCAGCTACTTTGATGTTCATAACCGCTTTAGCAACTTGTTGGTATCAGCTAAGAAGGCCCAGCTTATCTCTACCTGGAAATCCAGCCCAGAGCTGGTTACTGCAGAGAACACTGTAGGTACAACGGACACTCTTGGGCACTCACTGAGGCTATTCTACATTTGACGTACACTTCCACCTCCGGCCCACGTGACTCAGCAATCGTTTTCGGGCGTGAGAGATCTCCTGGGCTTTTCCGTTTGTCTGCAGTGACTCATAGACCTGTGTGTCAGGCATCCAGCCTCCTTTCCTTTCTGCCAACTTTCAACGTTATTTTTAACATCAGAGAAATTGCAGTTTAGCCACAGGTTTCCCAGAGAGGCGAGAGGCAGTGCTTCCCAGAGCCCCGAGCATCTTGTGCGGGTTCCAACCCTGCCGCAGCTGAGCTGTGAAGTCACTTAATTGTCATCTGGTTCCGCTTGTTCAGTCTTACTTGGGCTGGTTGTGGTAACACAGAAATAGTAATGTAAGACAGCGAGGGCGCAGTCAATCCATTCCATTCAACAACTCTCCTTATTGATTACTTAGTATTTTAGAAGTGTTAATTAGTCGGAAAGCAATCTGTGTCGTAGAAGTGTTGGTTTTGAGTCTACCAGGTCACACAGGGAGCATTGTCATGATTTCTTTGGAGAGGTTCTTCACCTTTCTGTGCCTCAGGTTCCTTGTTTGTAAGATCGAGATGTTCATATGACTAGTGGGAAATAATACAGCGAAGTGCTCGTGACAGCACCTGACCTCTTGACAAACGTGCAGCGAATATCAGGCACTATCTTAGTTTCAACATTAATTGCTTGGTGCAAAGTGAGATTGTGAGATGGGCCGAGCTGGAAATCTCAGGGGCGTGGCATGAAGACTGTAGACAACGACCTTATATCTTTATTCCTCAAGTGACTTTCTACTGTCACCGTGTGTGTAATAAGATGCTGATAACTCAGGTCTTGAACTTCTGGGTCGTTTCCTGGGGGAAGCTGCATCTTCTATCAGCAGCTCTTACTGATTAGCTGTGGGGGGTGGGGTGGGGGATGGGAGACACAGTATCCCAGGTGGAGGCATTCTATGTGGTCCCGTGAGGTCAGGTGATGAGGGAAGCTGTGCAAAGCAAAGGTAGCCACGCCCACCTACACTAAAAGTCTTTCTATTAACTATTAGGCAATGTGTTTACTTTCCCTGGAAAGCTCTTTCTTTCTTTCTGTTGTTGTTGTTGTTGTTTTAAAATGTAAAACCTCCCCTTCATAGAAAGAAAGATGCACTGCTAAAAGAATAAGTGTCATTTTTCAAAGTTTTCTAGGATTTAAGCCTGCATGGGAATGGGTTTCTAGAATAGTAACTATTAGCAGCATTCTTACAGTATTTAACTTCATAAAAGATACAACGTTATTGCAAGATGGATATGTTTCGTTTCCGGTTCTGCTTTTCTTTACAATGTATGCCAATATCTGCAAGTTTAGATTTGCTTAGGTTTTCAAACGCCAGCTCATGTTTTGCATTCTTGTATAAGTGGTCAGATAACATAATGAAGCACACACATGCACACAACTTTGTCAGTCTGTTAGCTTGTTCAACAGTCAGTCACATGACTTAACAACTAGACTTTTATATATCACTCAAATATGTTGCTAAACTTCAGACACCCAAACAGAAAGACATGGGGGGAAAAGTGTGAGTAAATAACTACCACCCAGTCAAAATTCCCACAAAAATCAATCTTAAAAGATGAAAATTTTTATTTTGGCTCATATTTTGGCTTTAATCTTGACCCTATTGCTTTGAAACTATGACAACATAGTCTGCAGGAGAGATCTGTTCAGCTCACTGTTGCCCGAAAGCAAACAGTGATGCAGAAGGAGCCTGGATCCCCGTCCTTATCCTGGGCATGCTCCCAGGGACCTGACTCTTTCAGATGGACTATCCCTCATGGAGGCGTCATAGATCCTAGCAGCATGTGATGCTGTCCAGCTTTCAGCTTTTGAGCTCTTGGAGGCATTTATGTTCTTGACCATAATGCTGCCTCAAAATCTTGAATGGCTTAACTACCTCTGAGGGCTACTAGGTGAGGTTTAAGAAAAAAAAAGAATCACCACATAAGAACAAAACTCAGATGCTTGCAGTGAGGACAAAGACTTATCTACTTAAGAAGCTCCCACAAGTATTTCTGTTTAAAGTACCATCCGTGCTGATGAAATCTGTGTGAGCAGGCTCCACGTGTTTTTCTCTCTCTCTCTTTCTTTCTTTCTTTCTTTCTTTCTTTCTTTCTTTCTTTCTTTCTTTCTTTCTTACGATTTATTTATTATGCATACAGTGCTTTGCCTGCATGTACACCTGCAGGCCAGAAGAGGGCATCAGACCACATTATAGATGGTTGTAAACCACCATGTGATTGCTGGGAATTGAACTCAGGACCTCTGGAAGAGCAGTAAGTGCTCTTAACCTCTGAGCCATCTCCCCAGCCCCATGTTTTCTTCAGAGAAGAATCAGCAGCTGCCCTGGAATGAAAGGGTGTATTAAATAAACACAGTTTAGGTAAAGCTACCCGATCTTTATAGAATGTCATGTTTCAAGTGTTTCTTTATGCAGAGGAGTGCTCTATTTGGATGTACGCCTGTAGGACAGGACAGGGCATCAGTTCCCATTACACATGGTTATGGTTGCAGGGAATTGAACTCAGGACTTCTGGAAGAGCAGCCGGTGCTCTTAATCAATCACTGAGCCATCTCTCCAGCCCCGAGATTGTCACTTTTTATTTTTGTTTTAAAGCTTAGATTTAAGCATTTAATCAATCACAAACCATATACATTCTAACTTTAGTTCTCGATTAAGCCTCACTAGATGCATTTGATGTTAAACTAAAACATCTTGAAGGTTTACAAAAAAATCTGTTAACGAAGAGCCCCAATTACGAGCATCAATCTACACCTTTGTAGAAGGTAAGCGTGACTCTGAGGCTTGAGACAGTGAGTGGTGAGGCCATGGAGCTGGCATCTCTCAGGTGTGTGACAGGTGCGGGTCAGCAGTGAGCTCCGTTCACATGGACCCTACATGTTCTTTAGGCTGGGATCACACTCACTTACGCCCATAGTCTAGTGCCCCAGCTGCTGCCCGTGATGTGGTGTTCAGTTCTACGCTGTTCCTGTTTACCATAGCTATGGTTATTGCAGGTATCCAGTGTGAACAGTACGAATAAAACCATTGCTGTAAATTCAGCATGATATTACAGAGAAAATGTGTACCTATTTCTTTACATGTTTATTAGAGTCTTTCATAACTCTGAAGAAAGCAATACCTACCCCCCTTTCTTCAATATTTTGTGCCATAGTTATTTGTGCTAAGAACATATACTATGTTTCATTGATTCTCTTGAAATTTTAAAGTTACATTTTGCATGTTGAGCGTGATGCCCATGTTCAGGTTATAGGACAACTTGTGGGAGTCAGTTCTCTCATTCCTTCCTTTTTTTTTGTTTGTTTTTTGATACAGGGTTTGTCTGTGTAACAGCCCTGGCTGTCCTAGACTCACCCTGTAGACCAGGCTGGTTTCGAACTCAGAGATCCACCTGTCTCTGCCTCCTGAGTGGCTGGGATTAACGGCACGCGCCACCATGCCCAGCTGTCAGTTTTCTCATTCCATCATGTCAGTCCTAGGGATTGAACTCAGGTCATCAGGCTTGTTGGCAAGCACCTTTACCTGCTGAGCCATCTCACTGGTCCCCTCCTTTTTTCTTTAACACTTATTTATTTACTCTCTGTCTCTCTCTGTCTTTCTCTGTCTCTGTCTCTGTCTCTGTCTCTGTCTCTCTGTCTCTCTCTCTCTCTCTCTCTCTCTCTCTCTCTCTCTCTCTCTCTCTGCACATGTGTGCGTGCGTGCCCATACATGCACATTCAATTTTAATATCCTGGAGGAAATGAATTATTGTGCAAGCATGTGATAACTTCACTTAGTCCTGTTGCCTGTCACTTGGAAAAAGACCATTTGTAAAACATAGTTCGAATGAATAAACTCCACGTTGAGAAGCTATGCAGCTGAGAGCAGGGTTCCCAAGGCTCAGAGGGCTCTCCATAGCATCAGCCAGCTTCGCAGTGGACTTATTTGGTTTTGGCAGGGTAACTGGGGATGTGGGAATCTCTTTCCCGTCATATGGACAGCTCACATGACGGTTTCTGTTTCCATCTGAATACCCGCCTTTCTCTCTTTGTTACAGATGTCATGTACTTTCCACCCAAAATCCTGACAAGCGTTGGCTCGAATGCTTCCTTTCATTGCATCTACAAAGATCAAAACCAAATTATTTCCTCAAAGCAGATAGTTTGGTGGATGAATCTGGCTGAGAAAATCCCTGAAACGCAGTATAGCGTTGTGGGTGACCACGTTAGCAAAGTTACGTTCTCCAACTTGAAAGCCACCCGACCTCGCGGGAAGTTTGCCTATGACGCAGTGTACTGCTGCAGTGAGCAGGAGTGCCACCACCGCTACGCCGAACTGTATGTGATCGGTAAGAATCCCAGGGCCTCGTTCATTCTGTCCCATAAGGTCACTTGTCACCATGGACTGTGCTAGAGTCCTATTAAAGATGTAAGGAAAATGTTTTTTTTCATGATCTTTGGTGTTTTTACTTTATATTAATATTTTAATGTGTTTTAAATAGATGTCAATATCAATATATCATGTGAAACTGATGGGTACTTAACTAAAATGACTTGCAGATGGTCACCCAGCACAATCCAATCACTCGTGGGAAGTACTGTGCAGTTGCGGTATCACAGGTATGTGTTATATTGGTTTCTTTGTTTTTCTCGGCCCATGGCACAGTTACATTTTCTGTTAATAGATTACTACGGCAGAAATCTGGCACATTTTTCTCTCTGTGCAGCAGTTTGAATATAATTCGTTAGAAAATTGTGAGGGGTTACATAAATTGTAATCTTTCAAAACATTCACACCGAAGGCTTTTTAAAAAAATGTATTTTGTTTTAAAGTCATATTATCATGTCTGCCAGGCAATTTCCTGGAATTACCTTTTGACTCTTGAGTGACATGAAGGAGAGGCAAGGGTGTTATTTCATACACAGTGTAGTTTGACTCAGAGAACGGGTTCACGTTGGCTGAGCAGAATTTTAGGTTTCATATCACTCAACTAAAGGTCAGTGATTTAGAAGAAGGAGTCAGAGGAGAAGATTCCACAAGATGCGATTGCTTTTTTTTTTTTTTAGAATGAAGTGAACTACATTAGAAAGCATGCAGTAGTTAATAGAGGTAATTGGTTCTTTTAAGAGAATTTTGTGCTTATTTATTTTCACCCCTCTTTGTTTAAAAAGAATTTAAGCCATCTCCATATTGTATTCCCCTTTTCTCTACACGAATGTCTTAACCATGTCTCGCTGGTGGGAAGGTACAAACATCCTTGTTTGTAAAGCCTCCCATGGTAGTTGTCCAGTGTGCTTACTGCACTATACTCTGTGCTCTGATATTTAAATCTGTATTGAAAATGTTCAGTTTGTACAAGGTGTCCATTTGTTCTCAAAATCTAAAATAACTCAGAAAATATCTCCCTTCTCTCAAACCCTGTTATCTGAACTCTGTGCCTCTTGTTCTGAGTCAAACCCCTCTGCAGTATTCGAAGGAAACTGGCAATTTCTACATCTCTTAAATGTGAAAAATTGTTGCCTTTATCCTGTATGCTATGAATATCTTTAAGCCGACCGAAAGTTCATGATAGGCGGTTTTAGTTATATATGTCTTCCCATGCATTTTCACATGCAAACAAATGTCTGCAGAAACCCATTTTCTAAGCCGCACAGCTCCCTTAGCGTCTGGATCCGCAGGGTGGCCATGTAACCAACTATAAATGTGTAATGAGATTTTGAGCCTCCCAAGTGTTAATTTTCTTGCCTGTAAATGGTAGGACTCACATGGTTTTCAGGTGAAACTAATGACATGTCATTTCATTGTAATTGAAGAGTACAACTCCTCTAGGAAGCCTTATCTTGGGGCAGTCAATAAACGGTAACTGCTGTGATGACGATGACGCTCATCTTCCCAAGTCAGACCTTCACCACTGTGTTTCTGCACTACTGTTTTGCTACCCACTAGTGATTACACTTCCCTCAGTTGTTGCATTTTCTCACTCAGCATTAATTATCTAAACACACACGCACTGATAATCTTGAGGGGAAAATATTGCAAAGATGGTAAATGAGAAAAGACTTTAGTGTTTCCATTTTCTGTTTCCTTCTCAGTTTCGTCTCTGTGGAGTGTAGTCAGAGCTTTAGTCACTTAAACACCATTTCAGAGCAAATAGCGACAGAAGGACTGTGTCTTCAAGAAATGTATGGTGTGCTGTGAGGATGTAGGTTGATTAAGACTCCGAATGTATGAAAAAATCATTTCTGAGAAAAATGAATAATGTATTTCCCACCATTCATGTATGGAGCAGGGTTTGGTATTATTTTCATCACATCAGTTTGGACTGGGAAGTCTTAGAGAACTGCCCGTCAGGCCAAACATCACCATCAGTTGCATTCCTGATTTCTGTTGGAAGTTAACTCACTGGGTAAAGCAAGAACCTGCTCTCCATCCACCCCAGGAGTCCCCCTCAATTCTAATTTTGATCCTTATTTCAACAATCATGTCACCAATTCCGGCCTCTAGCATAGGAGTTCCCAACCCTTTGACTAACCTCTAGTTCCAAAAATATTGACGTTGTGATTCTTTACAGTAGCAAAATTAAAGTTATAAAGTAGCAATGAAAATAATTATGTGGTTGGGGTCACCACAACATGGGGAACTGTATTAAAAGGCTGCGGCATTAGGAGAGTTGAGAGCCGTTGGCCTAGCGTAACCACACAGTCCTGCAGGTCTGTTCCTAACTTAGTTCTTGCTCACTCTTCTGACTTCCCGCACTACGCATTGCTCCTGCGGTGCTTTTGTGGAGTTACGGTTTGTGGAAAGACTAAGACCCAGATAAAGCTGGGAGAGCACGGGTGCCTTCCTAGTCCCGACATCAATCTGTACACAGAGAAAATGATCATGAAAACAAATAAATAATACTTCTAAAATGTCTTCTTCCTCTTATCAATACTGTATGTTAACTGGCTATTTTTTTAAAAAAATATCTTTAAGGAGCAGCCTGTACTGTTCTGATAGTCCCTCTATTCATCCTACGTCTGAGCCCAAACACTGCATCTTGCAGAGGGATGGCTTCTATGAGTGTGTTTTCCAGCCGATCTTCCTATTATCTGGCTATACAATGTGGATCAGGATCAACCACTCTTTAGGTTTGCTTGACTCTCCACCGACATGCGTCCTTCCTGACTCCGTAGGTATGTCAGACTGCATTGTGTATTTTCCTTAGATTTGGATGTCATTTTCTAACCACACTAGATTTTGGAGAAAAAAAATGTTTCTGTTTATAAAGAAATTTACAAGATGATTGGCCTTAGAAGCTTCCTAGTTTTGAGGGTTTTGTTTTGTTTTGTTTTTTTTTTTTTTTTTTTACCATTTTGAGCTTATTTTTATATTATTTGCAGCATGTTTGTTTATAAATGTGGATAATAGATTCATAATAGTTGGACATTTCCATATAGCACTTGATGAGTTGTGTGACTGCAATTTTATGAGTTTTTTTTAAATATAAAATGTCAAATATCCCTGCAGCGAAGTTCTGAAAGCATTTGCTATTTTTAATCTGAAAGTTTTGTTTGGATAGTCTGAAGGCTTTGTAATCTGAGTAGCCATACTTTAAGGCTTTAATTGGCCAGGCTAGGTAAGAGAGACATTTAAAAAGATCCAAAGGAAGTGAAGAAACTTGGCAAAAGATAATGAGATCTATAGTGATATTGACAAATTTTCAAAAAGTACATTGAGATTAAAGTATTCAAAGAGCCTTTGAGACATTGGATGTATTCTTCCAAAGTCAGTGTGGAATGTTCGAGAAATAAACCTTTTCTGATCACTTTTTTTGTTGCTATACATTGTTTTGTTAGGAAATTATGCCCAAAACAGTATATTTTTTTCAATTAACCAGTACACATTCGAAGTAGAATCCATATTGTGTTAAATATAGGATAAATTTACTTTAACTATTAGATCTGTTTTTGATATACATGTCCAATGAATTGATTATCTTTTCCTTTGCACAATTCCACTGTGGTTTTTTTTTTTTTTTACCGCAATTGGTGCATTTCCTATAACTCAGTATTTCAGCATAATAAAGGTCCATGAACACATTCACACACAACATGGAGTCGACAACATGCTATCTGGATAACACTGAGTGTTCTGCTTCCCAGGACTAAAGCAAAGAGTTTAAGTCAGGCTCATCTTGCCTTAGGAAGAGAGGAATGTGGAAATTAGGCTTCGGGGGGTGGGGTGGGGTAAATCTCCATGTATTCCAGGCTTTTAAAACTTGGATTAGGCACAAAAACATTTTATATCACCCATTAGCTGTGTGTAGCTCTCCATACTGCCCCATGTGTGCATCACTGTGGTCAGAGCGTACACTCCTGCTGGGCGTGCTTGAGGTGTTTTGTCCGGAATGTTCTACAGTACTAGTTTTGGTGTCTTAAGTGAACAACGAGCACTGGCCAAACAAGAGACTACACTTTTTACACAGTGGTTGTTGTTAGAAGTGGCACTTGGAAGAAGAGAGTGATGCTAAGCACTTACATTGTGCAATCCTTGTTCCCTGTGAGTCAACAGTGCCCTGATTTACAGCACTCAATGGAATCAACAGGTTGAGGGGGTAGACCGGGAATATCTACAGAGGTTTGTCCTAATTTCCCCTATACAATGCCTGTACATGGCCCTAACTGTGGTTTCTCAATTTATGGGCTTTATTCCTCTCAGCCACTAGAGTTGTGTACCTCTTATTCCAGTCAAGGGCCATCCATCGCTCTTTGGATAGTTGAGTGGCAGAGGTACCCATCAAAACAAGGGAAAGAAGAGGAGCATCCTGGGCCATCATCCTGGAGACCTTGGGCTCTACCTGGTGTTAACCTGTTAGATGCTGGCTCATGGCAGCTGTGGAGGGGAGCTGATGGGATCCGAGATAGGAAGGGATGCCCTTAGGAGAAAAGTTTCTTGCCAGCTGGTGTGAAAGTGTAGTACTTAAACATTTGACACGTTGCTATAGCAACTGAACCCATTGCTCCGTTCATGGGGTACTCCCCACAGTAGAGACAAGAGTTTAGAAAGGATGCTGCTTTAGAAACATGAAGTAGAAAGATGGTTAACATTGCTGTTTAAGTTACTGTTACATAATATCTATATTTTTTAATTTCTAGTAAAACCACTACCTCCTTCTAGTGTGAAAGCAGAAATTACCGTAAACATTGGCTTACTGAAAATATCTTGGGAAAAGCCAGTCTTTCCAGAGAATAACCTTCAGTTCCAGATTCGATATGGCTTAAGTGGAAAAGAAATGCAATGGAAGGTACTTTTTTACTTCAAAATGTTTTCTTCTCATCTAATCTCTCTCTCTCCCTCCCTGCCCCTCTCTCCACCTCAATTGAATTTTCTCTGTATAGCTCAGGCTAGCCTCAAAAATCGCTCCGTAGCTAAGACTGGCCTTGAACTTGTGAACCCCTGCTGCTTTAGCCTCCCAAGTGCTGGGACTACTAAATGCTATTTAGTAGTGTTTTATGAGCATATGCTAGTCATAGTTAATACTGGGTTTCATTACGGTATATTTGATCATATTTACCCTTTCTTACCACCTCTTATCCCCTTACCACTGACTCCCCTCCTCTCCCTACCCAGTTGCTCTTCTGCATCTTTGGTAAACATCAGTGGCTATGCCAGTAAGGAGACTGTCTCATTGTCCCTCAGCAGCAGTAAAATCCCCATGGAGAAGAGGGGTCTTACGAACCCTTTTTTCTTCTGTGATTAACCTCACGCATATCTCGTGTAGATGATCACAACTGCTGAGAGTTAGACGTGCAGTGGCATCTTACAGTGTTTTGGAGTCTCAATGCATTACATTATTCATAGAATATATATACAAGAAGTATACTCTCCTGTACTGTGTCAAAATTTAATCCTTATAAGGAACAAAAATGGCTTGATCCTAGCATTTCCCAAAGGATTCTTCATGGGACATTTCCCCAATGAACTGTCCTGTGAAAAAGAGATTGCGTGGTTAAACAGGCTCAAGAAACCCTGCTTTGTTTTACCTTTTTAGTGTAGTGATGTAGTTTATGACTTTAAAGGTTTACAGAAAGGCCTTCGTTGGAGAAACGTTTGCCGTATTTCATCCAATTTTCCACACTCATTTTTCCAGGGACTCACATTTTTTCTAAGGTCTTCTGATATCTTTCAGTAGCATGGGGCAGATTTTTTTTCTTTTAAATCACAACGTCGAGTGTGCATATGGGAAAGCTTATGTCACTTTTGCACCAGCGGCTTGCTAAGACTGGAAATACGAGAAACTGTGACTACCTCATTAGCACGGTCACCTCAGTTGCAGTGTATGTGAGTCTTATCCGTTTGGTTCTCTGGAGAAGGTCCCATCTGATCACCATGTTAGAATTCTTGTCTTTGTGGTAGAGAGAGGATCAGAGGACAAGGATTAGCAGTGCAGCAAGAGTGTGTTTGGAATTGACCTTGTCAATACAGCAAGTTGACACAGGAGTGAGCAGATGTGGGAAGCAGCATTCCTTTGACTGGCCAAACTTCATGTGTTTCTGAAGTGGGAAAATACAATATTGCTCTATCTTAAGTTTGGAATAGTGTTAAGTTCTAAAGTAAAAGTGCATCAGGACCCATGGGAGGCACATGTGTTAACAGTGTGACTGCCTTTACAGATACATGATGTATTTGATGCAAAATCAAAGTCGGCCAGCCTGCCAGTGCCAGACCTGTGTGCAGTGTATGTGGCGCAGGTGCGCTGCAGGCGCTTGGATGGCCTCGGGTATTGGAGTAACTGGAGCAGCCCGGGCTATACGCTTATCATGGACGTAAAAGGTCTGTGGACATTTCTTACTGTTTCTTGAAAGCACGGGAATGGGTGCTTCACAAGTGACTGAACGCATCCCGTCCAAGGCCGCGCTCCAACTTGGGTCCCTTGTCATTCCGCAGTTCCTTTGCGAGGACCTGAGTTTTGGAGAATAATGGATGGCGATGTCACTAAGAAGGAGAGAAATGTCACCTTGCTCTGGAAGGTATTTCCTATTTCTGTCTTTTAGTGTATTCGAAAGTTATGTTTGTCTATGCTTTCCTTAGAACCCTGCTATTATTTATCTCACAGATGACCCTTTATTTAAAGCATGGGGAGGTGGGGTTGTTCAGGGCTGAGTGTCCAGAATATTGGCATCACCGGGTGCCTTTATCACTTTCTCAGTTCAATTATAATTGTGTCATTCCAGTTCTGGCAAAGTCTTGAACTCTTTGAGCTTCATATTTTCAACTGTATTAGGATAAGATTACTAAATGAAAATTAGTGTTACTTTAAGTTCACAATCTGGTTTCGATTGAATCCTGAACAATGTAAACATGGCCTTGGCCCTCAAAGTCTGATTTGGGAGTAAAATACACAAGGTAGGCAATGTTGTGTTTATTATATAAATGTGAAATCAATCTCAGTCCCCACGAGGAAGGAAGTTAGTGCAAGTTTTAAAATGCTTTATTGATCTATATAAAAATTGGGGTATATAAGAGCTTGCGTCCACTTAATTTTGTAATTCCAGTTACTATATAACTTTGTTTACATGATAGTACAACTTCTAAATTGGCTTTCATTTTGACCTTTTTACTTGAAAGTAACATTAAGAGTTGATGCTGATATTTGTTAGATATTGAGGGTTTCTGCAGAGAGGGATGAGCAGTGATATGGCTCAGAGTTTGGTAGGGTCAGCCAGGAACAGAATCTGAGAAACCTTATCTTTATCTCCTCATAGCTGTAATGACTGCCCCTGGCCCAGGCTACAGCTGACCTCCTCTCCTTCCTCACACTCCATTGTGCCCTTGAACAGAGCAGTGGCTCTTTTATCCAGGCAGTTCCCATGCTTTCCTTATGCCTCGGTCCTTATGTTTCCTCAGTGATGGTGCCTGGTGGGACTTTCTGTAATGACAAGAACAGTTTGTATGTGCATCGTCCAACATGGCGGCCACCTGTCACTTTATGGCTTTACTTGTGTCTCGAGTGATACAAAACCTAAATTTTCACTTTTTACTTAGTTGAATTAACTTATACTTAAATGGCCACAAGTGGCTGATAGTAGTCATATTGGACAGTAGAACAATGTATATTCCTCAGGGTTGATCTGAGAGTGTCTTTATTAGCCTGCTGTCTCTCAAAGTACTTGAATTCCTTTCCTTGGACGCATGCTCTTTTATTAGCTTGGTTTCTCCTTTGTGTTGCTTTGGTTTCCTAAGCTGAGTAGTATTTTAGTGATTATGGTCCCTGTGTCAGTCAAGGTTGCATCACTAGCAAAGCCTCTGTGATAAACAGCTTATAAGGAAGAAAGGCTTACCTTGGCTCAGGGTTCCAAAGCTCTGTGTTTTATTGGTGCCTTTACTTTGGGGCCATTATGGTGGGAGCACATGGCTAAAGAAACTGACACATACCCCTCCTAATGTCAGGGACATGAAAAAGAGAAAAGAGAAAGAGAAGGGTCCAACAGCCCTTCGAGGAGTTCCTCTAAAGACCTTACTCCTTTTCACTAGGGCCTAAGGTCTTCCCGACAGCATGGCAGGTTGGTGGTAAACATTTACCAAATGGCTTTGGGAGAGATAGTCAAAACCAAATCATATCAGTTCCCTAATCTAGGTTCTAACACTGGAGTGAAGTTTTCTAAGGGTGTGCAGGCTATGCAGTCAACATCTCACAGAGTCACAGGGTAAGAATACGTGCATTGAAAAACAAGTTCTGAACTTCTGGCAAGATGGCTCAGTGGATAAAGACACTTGTCACCAAACATCATAACCTGAGATTGGTCCCTGGAATCTACATGGTGGAAGAGCAGAAGTGACTTCCAAAAGGTGTGCTTTGGCCTCCACATGTGTGCCATGGTATTAACACACACACACACACACACACACACACACACACACATATACACACACTCACACACACAATAAATATTGCTTTTAAAAGTAACAATCTCTGACATTTTTACATATAAAAATTTTAAGATAGGTTTAGACTAATATAAAAATACCAAAGAACATAGAGAATTTCCTCAAATCCCCATATCCTATTTTCTTTACAAATAACATCTTGCATTAATATGATGCATTTGTTACAGTTAATTTAAAAATTCTGATGTCATTGTAATTAAAGTTCATAACTGATTCCAGCCAAGTTAGAATTTTGTATAATTTTTCCCAAATGTTCTGATGTTTGCTCATGATTAGATTGCCCTATGGGTTTGGGGTAGAAAGCACACATTTTTAAAGCAACATTTTGTCATGCTATATTAAGGCTACATACTACCCTAGGACAGCAGAGCTGACGTGAATCTTGCTCAGGTAGCTTTGAGAATGGTGTAGCCTCTTGCTGTATGGTGACTCCCTTTTTGTGTTGTACTTTTTGGAATGAAGTCACCATGACAAGCTGGTTGTGAGTAGAGAATCTAGAAAAAATGATTTAGAATTCTTTCTCATGGCAGATTCTATCTTGCATCACATTCATTTATCCAATTATTTGTGTCAGTGAGGAATGTGAGTATTTAGTTATGCATTGGGTTATACTCTAATATGGACTGAGTATTTTTTTTTTTTTAATGAAAATACTTTTAGAGGTTTTGGATTTTGGGATACTTGTACATTCTTTACAGTAATACATTTCTAATCAAACACCTGGAATTCAAACTGCTTCCAGATCTGAAACTTCTCAGGCATCATGTTAGCTCTTCAGGAGTCATGGGTTGCAGCAAGATTGGATGCCAGGGTTAGAGATGCCCACTTGTTGTTCCCGGTTTTCCTGCCCCGGTCATCAGAGCCTCTTTGAATTGAGCCATGTCTCTGGCACACCTCCATCATTGGAGGTGTTAATTAAAACAAACAAACAAGCAAACAAACATTTTTAACATTCATGTATTTGTTGTTTGCTTAGTGTGTGCTGTGTAAACACTTGAGTACCCCTGACACAGGTATGGAGTCAGAGGACAATTTACAGACATTGGTTCTCTCTCTCTCTCTCTCTCTCTCTCTCTCTCTCTCTCTCTCTCTCTCTCTCTCTCAGAGTTGAGTTCTGATGATCAAACACAAGCCATCAAGTTTGGTGGCAAAGGCGTTTATACTAGCAGTCTTGCCAACCCTATTCTTAGTTTTTTAAGTGTTGATAAGTTGAACTTTATTAAAATAAATTCTGGCCCCATGAAATACTGTCAAGAGAATGAAAGGTTCATTGTGGCGAGGATGCTTCAGTTTCAACAGTAAGAAAACAAATAGCCCAACAAAAATATGGACACAGCATATAAAGTAAAACAACAATGAAATATGATTCCGTATAGATTAGAATGGTTAATTATTCTTAAAGATATCCAAATTACTGGTTGAGAATACAGGACAGCAAGAACTTGGTTTGTTGCTAGTGGAAATGCAAATGTGTGCAGCCACTGTGCAAGTTAAATGTAGCCTTGATGGAGCATCTTGCTCAAAGATGCTTCCCTGGGTGACTCGAAAACTTTCCCTATATGAAAACTTGCATATACGTTATTCAGACCACTGCCTTCATAATTATTATTCCAAAGAGACTCTTCTATAGAATGCTGAGGTGGTAGGCATATTTACCCAAACTCAAAACTTCGTAGGACAAAGGTTAAACCTTAAAGCACACAGATTAAAAAAAATTATCATAGACTGGAAGATTCCAGGGTGAAATACAGACTATGACTAGGGTATCTCTGTCACAAGTGTATGAAATTACCTCACTCAGGGTAGCAAAGAAAAAGGCCTAATTAGTCTTGGAAATGAATCTGGAGGGCGAAAGATGTGAGACACTACATAGATACTTCGGATTTGTACATTTCTCTAGGGATGCAGTATATATGTTTATTGTGGAATGGAAAAGTTAGGGAAGGTGAATGGAGGTGAGCCCATTTTTCACTGCTCTCCTGGAAGGCTCCAAACCAGCAAGGGAGTCAGCCAGAATGATTCGTGTACTCATAGATTTGAATTACAGATCAGCTCATGCTAAGCTTAAAGAAACATTTAGAGATATGTGTATGTCCAGGGGCTTGTATACATGCATATACTCCTGAGTTTGTAAGCTAAGATGGCCTGAAAGGTAAGACAGTCTTGGAAAGGGGAATGTTTCTAACACTATTATCCAGTCAAGGAAATCAGGAATTGAGAGAAAAGTTTATTTTAGGCTTGGGGTGGGAAATGTAGAGGTGAGCCATGAACATCTTATGATAGCTTTGATTTTTTTTTACTTATGATTACAAAAATAAATATCAACACATAAAATGGCATGGATGTTTTTCAGATAAAATAAGACTAGTGCTTCTGTACAGCTTTTTTTTTTTTTTTTTTTTGGTGGTTCCTCACATCATGCCTCCACCCTGCCACCCATGAGGGTCTGCCACTGCAGGATACATGCATCTGTGTGAGTGTGTCTCTGTCACTTGTGACTTGGAGACACCTATTCTAGTCTGTTTTTTTTTTTTTTTTTTTAATAAAACTCAGCTTGTTGTAGTTTTCTAAGGGACTGGGCAGCATTCAGTTTTACCTGCAATATAGGTGGTTACTGAGAAATGAAGGCCATGGCTGGACTCTCCACAGTGGATGTGCAGCATTGGAGCTGCTATGTGTTTTATACAGGAGTCGTCCATAACATGGTATGATTTATACATACATACATACATACATACATACATATATATATATAAAACTATGGGACCGAAATACGCAGGGTCACATATGCTGCCCAGAAAACTTCTGTTATTTGTTAACCTTCAAGGTTTTCATTTGTTTGTTTGTTATAAAAGATTTATTTATTTATTTATTATTTATACAGGATTCTGCCCACACACCAGAAGAGGGCACCAGATCTCACTGTAGATGGTTTTGAGCCACCATATGGCTGCTGGGAGTTGAACTCAGGACTGTTGGAAGAAAAGACTGAGTCAACTCTCCAGCCCCATTTTGTTTGTTTGTTTGTTTTTTTTCAAAAACTCTTCTTGCTCTGGACTGTCTTCTGAGCACATCCTGGGAGGAACAGTGGCAGATTTAATTTGTTTGGGTTCTCGAAATGGCAATAAACACCCGAACTTCCTGGTTTCTTCCTGAGCAGAACCTTCCCCTGCTTGTTAGACGAGGAACCTTCCTATGTCAGTTTTTCTCTGTGACTACAGTGGAAACGCTTAGCATTTCCTGTGTGTTCTTAGTATTTCAAATGTCTTACTTGTGTTCTCACTTCATTATCTTGAAGGGATTTAGTCACTAGGTCTGAAGAAAAAACAAAGAGGAAAATAATTTCCTTGTGCTGCATGCCTTATACATACCTACTGTGTTGCTCAGTTCCCACTCTCCTCTGCTCCCCAAGCTCTCATTACTAGATTGAGCAGTGCCTGCCCCGGTCTAACTCCTGTTTCCTGGTGGGAATGTGTTGTAAGACATCCATAAGCTCAGTTCATATGACCACAGTGGTCCGGGTGCTAATTAAGTTTTGTGTTTACTGCAGCCCCTGATGAGCAATGCCTCACTATGCAGTATGAGGAGGTATGTGGTGCAACACCATAATGCCTACAATGGGACATGTTGGTCAGAAGACGCAGGAAAGCAGACCAATCTCACCTTCCTGTGGGCAGAGCAAGCATACACGGTCACAGTTCTGGCCATTAATTCCATTGGTGCTTCCCTTGCCAATTTTCAACCTAACTTTCTCAAGGCCCATGAGCAAAGGCAAGAGATGCTGAGGGGCGGCTGACCACCCCATTCATTTATTTTTATGTTGGTTCATGTCTTGTTCCTTGTTATTATTTCAGCCCCACTATTAGGCAGTGATGTGGCCTGCTTGCCACATCTTGTCCTATAGCCCTGCATCCACATCATTCTTGCCCCCCTCCCCTCCAACTCCTCCCATGAACCCCCTCCAAAATTCATAATCTCATCTTTATTCTTTATTATGCATATAAACATAACTTACTGAGCCTGTTCAGCTTTGCTCTTTTGTACATGTGCCCAGGGCTGACCAATTGGGATTAGTCAGTCTGTGAGGAAACTCGTCCCTGGAGAAGACTGCCTCTTCCTCTCTCAGCAGACACTGATCACCTATGGCTCTTTATCTAGGGTGCGTCCATGTGGAATTTCCCCTGTCAACACTGGCATGTCAACTAGCATTGTCATTTATATTGTTCTTATTCAGGCAACCATATTGTTTAGAGTTTATGTCCAGGGGACACTATTGACAGTAGATGTCCTCAGCTCCTACAGTACTTCCTTCTTCTATTCCATGGTTTTCCCCGGAGCCTTAGATGTGCAGGATGCCCTGCTAATGTATTAGTTGGGCTTGGATACCCCCTTTTAGTATGTAACCTCTGCACAACCCTTCTTGTCTAAATTATCCTCTGAACAGTCTAGGATCCACTTTCATACTCCTCTCTTCTCCATGTGAGAAATACATTGCCAACCAAAAACCAATTATGTACATCTGGTAGAATATATCTGAAACAGCAGTATTAGCAATAGAATGTTCTAGTGAATCTAATACTTAAACCATTTGGAATAATAAAGGTGGGTCACTCTCTAAAAATTAGAATATAGAACATTTTATATTTAAATATAAAGTATTTTGTTATATATAATATTCTATAACTACTCACTACATATTATGGTATACATTTTCATGAGGTATATTTTTAATACTTATATATAAAATACTGTGTATTTTAGCAATAGCATCATAAGCTATATGGACTCAAATTAACTGCTGAGACTTGGAAACTGTTGTGGACTTTGTGAGTAGTGACCACCTCACCTTCATTAATGTTGGTATATTTGATTGTTCTGAGCATTGATACTTTCCATTTAAATGTCAGAGTATGTATGTATGTAGAGTTCAGAGTACAACTTGTGAGAGTTAGTTTTCTCCTTCCCACATGTGGGTCCTAGGAAACATAATGCAGGTTGTCAGACTTGGTGCTAGTGCCTTTACCTGCTGGGACATCTTGCTGGCCCAAGAGTCACACAGAAAAGGAGCTTCTAATCTGGATTGTGTATCAAGAATACCATTTTAAATAGAAAACACTCACCTTCTGGCAACTTTACCAACCTGCTAACCTTTCCAAGAGTCACTTCTTTCATGAAGTCTCTAATTGCTTAAATTTGTCATATTCCTTCTTTAAAGTTCAGGGCACATTCTAAAACTTTAAGGATAATTTATGCTTTTCAATTAAAATTATCACCATATGTCTTTGTGAGTGTGTGCATGTTTATGGGCATGCATACTACAGTGAGTGTGTGGCGGTCAGAGGACAACTTAATAGAGTTGATTTCATCTTCCACCTTTATGTGGGTCCTGGGGATTGAGGCAGGGTCTCATTGTCTAGCACTGGCTGGCCTGGAACTCACTGTGTAGACCAAGCTCACGGAGATCTGCTTGTTTCTCTGTCCTGTCAGTGCTGGGACAGAAGGCATGTGCCACCGTGCCTGGAGAGGAGTATGATTTTTGGAAACAAAGTGAACAGGAGCTTGATCTTGGATGGAGGGTAGAGAAGCCATCTTAGGAAAATAATGTCGATTGCAAACTAAATTTCCTCCCATAGGTTTGGGGTGGGGGAAGTCTCAGCTTCCAGCAGATGCACAGCTGGTCATGTTTTCATTGCTCAGGGGAAGAGGTAAAGTAAAACAAGGGTGGCTTCTGCATGGAGAAACACACTCAGCCAAGAGTGGGTTGAGATATGGCCCATGCGAGGGTCGTGTTGGCATCATAGGAATGGCCTCTTCATAGGTGGAAATGCACTGAGACATTCAGACAGGCTCTGCCAAGGGGATTCTTTGAAAGAGTCACTCACCAGTGGGAGAGAAGAGCAGGGGAGAATTGGAGAGCATGATTAATAGACTTGTGTGGGATTGCAGCTGAGAACAATTTTGACCCTATCAAAACTCCACGTTTAGATCTGAGGCAGAATCCCTCTTTTTCTCCATGTCACAGACCCCTTGCATTCTGCCTGTGTGATTTCCATGCTGTTTGTATAAATCCTCTGCCTCCTCTTCCTTCTCCGTTCACCTGCCATTTCTCAAGACCGTTAGCAGATTTTCATTTATCTTGAATTGAAAACAACCTCCTTTTCTTCCCCTCAGTGAGTGTTGTGCAGTCACTCAGTGCTTACCCGCTGAGCAGCAGCTGTGTGATCCTGTCCTGGACACTGTCACCTGCTGATTACAATCTATTTTACCTGGTTATCAAGTGGAAGAATCTTAATGAAGATGATGGAATGAAATGGCTTAGAATCCCTTTGAACGTCAAGAAGTATTATATCCATGGTATGTGTCCAGTACTTTTCCTGGCTTAGTATGGCACTATTGATGGCAATTCAGATAAGAAATTGGTTAATGACAACCTCAAAATGAGGGTGCCAAGAGCTACCAACTGAATTATAATCTGATTGCCCCATCAGGACATTTGCTGAATTTCTGTGAGCGTTTCTTTTATGTTTTATGCAGATGCAATCAGATGCCTTATATCTTCTCCCCAACCCTTTCTGTCAGAATATGTGATGATCGTGTAACCTTTTATAAGTGTATGTGAGGTATTTACTTAGTTGAGCTCATATTGATTCTGTCTTGCTTTTTAATGTCTTCTAAGGTCTAATGCCAGATTTCCCTCCACCTCAGTACCCAAATTATAATGCCATTAAGCAGTGAGGGGCTGGCTAGGTTAGAAGTCTGAGGACTCTGGACCTGCTGACCTAGGTCAGTGTTATCATTGCAAGAGCAGCCAGTTACTCTGAGAGGTAAAGCCAAGAGCAGTAACAGCTGCAGGCATCTAGAATTTGGCCTCAAGATAAATTTATTTGCACAGTACAAGCAAGGAACCAAGGTCACTGTCACCGCTATAGCTGGTTACTCTATACTGTAAGCCAGAGGGATGACAGATGCAGGCTTCTCAGAGCCTTGTCTCTTATGATCCGCAGGTCTTATGTCATTATCATCTGCAGGAATCATTGCCAGATCTGTCTTGAACATTGTGCACATCGTCTTTCTCCATGTATTGAGATGCTCAGATAACACCAGAGAACGTCTTTTTGAGTGATATCTGCAGGCTACTTTCTTTTTTGGTTTTTGTCCGAGACGGGTTCCTCTGTGTAGCCTTGGCTGCCCTGGACTCACTTGTAGACCAGCTGGCCTGGAACTCACAGAGATCCTCCTGCCTCTGCCTCCCTGAGTTCTGGATTACAGGTGTGTGCCACTGCATCTGGCTTTGCAGGCTATTTTCAATAGGGAAAATGAAGTTAGCTGAACTCCTTTAGGAAGAGAATCCTCCCTACTCTCAGGATGACAGGAGAAGGGAGAGCCTGATGTCCTGGAGTAGGAAACTCAGGAAAAAAGAAAACATGCCTTGAATTTGAACAAACTGGCTCATCCTGGCACATGCCCTTGGAAACCAGTTATTTGTATTTAAGAGTTTTGAAAACTTATTTGAAAACCAATATCATTTCTAGCAAACTTGGAGTGTTTAGGTTATTTTTGAAATTCCTTTAGTCATCAAGTCAATCCTGAAATAGTGACTAGTGTTTCAATAGCATTGGCTGCAGTTTTCTATATAGATTTCATTCTTACTTAACATGAGCTATACTTTCTTTTCAGATAATTTTATTCCCATTGAGAAATATCAATTTAGCCTTTACCCAGTATTTATGGATGGAGTTGGAAAACCAAAGATAATTAATGGTTTCACTGAAGGTAAAAATAAATGTATTTTCCTTTATAAAAAGTATTTGTGTGTGGTGTGTGTGATACTGATGTTCTGCACATGTGCCTTACACTCAAGTACAGACCAGGGGACAACCCTTGGTACCCCACTCCTTCTACTGTAGGTTCCCGGGATTGAACATGGGTTGTTGGGCTTGCATTGCAAATGCTTTCCCTGATGAGGTGTCTGCCAGCCTTACTTTACTTGTTTTTCTCTATGTGCTTCCTGGTTTGTCAGCAGTTATGCTATCACTGGATTAATTTCTTCCTTATCGGATCATGGAAGAGCTGAGATTTTTACCTAGAGGTGTCATTGGGTTGTTCAAGGAATTTCTTTCTTTCTTTCTTTCTTTCTTTCTTTCTTTCTTTCTTTTTTTCTTTCTTTCCCTCTCTCTTTCTCTCCCTTTCTTTCCTTTGTCTGAAAATTGATCATTAAATTCACCGAGCATGCTCTGTTGGATTACTGTACTTACCCATGTTTCAATTTTTTATCACTTTTAAAGTTATTAAGTCCAAGTAACTTAAATAATGGAGTTTCAAAAGAGAAACATTGTAGTTGCTTCAGAATAATATTTATTACTCAACAAGTATTTGTTGATCATTGTTCTAAGGACTGGAGACCAAATGGTGAACATAAGTCTGTCTTTGTGGGAATTACATTCCTACTGCTACAGAGGAAGTGATGATCAGGGAATGTTATACTTAGATACAGCACCAGGAGAAGGGCAAGGCCTTGAAGAGCAGAAACAGGAGATGAAGACGAAGTTAAAACGTGGTGAGGAAAGGATGGAGGTGGTCCTTCTGTGGGCTCTTGTGCTTGATCAAAGCTCTGAGTATGGAAAGGAAAAATATGTGAGATATGGTGCCACACCCTGAGGCCTTAAGCAGCAGGACACCAGTGTGTCTGCATCTGAAAAGATGAATATTGGCAGATGCTGTCAACAGGGTCCGCAGGAGCAGAAAGTGAGTTCATCATGGCACCTTTAACTGGTGCTCAGACTCACAGAGTTAAAAAACGATTAAATGGAGATGTCTCGCAGTACATAATTCTAAATCAATGTTTTGCTAGATTTCAAGTATAATATTAGTCAAAACAACTATTAATGTGGACATAATGTATTTTTATTTCTCCTTTAAAATACTTATTTTAGGTTTTACATATATGACCGCTTGCCTAAACATATGTCTGTGCAGCAATGCATTCCTGACACCCCCCAAAGACCAGAGCCAGAGCCGGGTATCCTGGACCTGGAGGTGGTTGTGAGCTGCCATGTGGGTGCTGGGAAGTGAACCAGAGCTGGTGCTCTGAGCCTCTGAGCCACAATCTCTGCAGTTCCTATTTTCTTCTTTTTAAAGTTTCTCTGTGTTTGAAGGTAAAATAGACATAGTGACATTAGCATATGTGGTATGTTTCTGTGTGTTTTAAAAGTAATATAAACATGGTCAAATTAGAATGTGTGTTCTGTCCAGTGATTTACAGAATGGTCCTCTGTAAGTGGCTGGTCATTTGACTCGCGTCTCTCTTCAGGGGATAAGGGACAGCAGCGGAATGATGCAGGGCTGTATGTGATCGTACCCATAATTATTTCCCTCCTGTGTCCTCCTGCTTGGAACACTGCTAATCTCACACCAGAGGTATTGCACTTGGTTAAGGGCCTGTGCCATAAAGAGTGTACTTAAGTGTATTCAAAGTCAGATATGATATAAGCCCAACTCATAATATTAACTAACATAATTGCGTTAAAAGTGCTCTTATATGTGTTCCATATGCAATTAGCATGACACAAAGGAAAGGTTGTTTCAGGAAATGACTTTCATCTTGATATGAACAACGTACGTGTGACAGCAGAATTCAGCTTTACATTTCCCCCCCGTAGCTGGGTGCTGGTGGTGCACACTTTTAATCCCAACACTTGGGAGGCAGAAGCAGGTAGATCTTTGTGAGTTCAAGGCCAGCTTGGTCTACAGGACAGCCAGGGATACATAAAGAAGCCCTGTCTCAAAAAAACAAAAGACAACAACAACAATTCTGTGTATGCATTCAGGACTCAGCTGACTCGTAACAGAGAATCCCGCACAATGTGTTCTAAGGTTTGGTAACAGTGGCTTTTAGAGCTCTTCTGTCTGGACTGGAACTTTTAGTGAGATCATGAGCTGGTGCTTTAGTTGAATGGGTGGGCAGGGGTGGGAGTCAGAACCATGTCAAGTGGGCTTGTTTCTCATGTCCCATATGATGGCCATTTAAAATGTTTTCTAAGGAAAACTTATACAAGGGAGTTAGTTACTGAAGCATACAGCTTTCAGTAAGAGGAGGTTGGCTGTTCATTGCTGTTCATGGGCATTTAGTGAACACTTTATGGAATCAAATGTAAATATGGATGTGGCCCTACTGAGCTGAGCCAGTGGACCAGTGCTGATTCTGTATGTTAGCTGTCAATGTTTCTTCAGTCTGAATATTTCTGTAACCACAGTGCTGTATTTCTCCTTTGCAGAATGAAAAAGTTATTTTGGGAAGATGTTCCAAACCCCAAGAATTGTTCCTGGGCACAAGGACTTAATTTCCAAAAGGTCACTTTTTAAGTATTTTAACCCAGAATATCTAAGGCTGCACTTTAGATAACTTATGACTTCTAGATTTTTAAATATCTTTAAAAGGCTTTATTTTGCTCAACTCATTTTTAGGAAGTCTGTTCCTCATTTGTCCTTAGCAATAGCTGGCTGTAGGCATTTCATCAGAGGAGACAAAGTTCTGCCCCTTATCTCATGAGAGTTGACAGCACATCTTTCTTTCTTCTCACAATACATGAAAAATAAATACTACAACAGAAAGTAACATTACAGATGGAGAATAGATAGTTGACTCTTTTCTGTCAGTATAAGTGAGCTGTCTTTTTTTCCAAAAGGCTTAGAATAATATAAATTTCTACTATTTAATATCCACAATTACAAGTACAATGATATTTTTAGACACTATAATCTTCCTTCAGGACACAGAATAATAAAACTCACAGTGAAGCTGATTTGTAGGTGAAAGAAAGTGACCCTTGTGGCATTTAGAGGTCTTAGGTCTCAGTTATTGCTTTCTGTTGCAGCTTTACATATTTATACATTGTAGGCTATTGCTGCCTTTGTGTTAACCCTGGGCTCTTCTGTCACCAAAAGCAGAATTAAACAACAAAACAAAACAAACAAACAAAGCTTATACTTGTTAGGTACATCATTTTGAACCAGGATTAGCTTCCCCATTTGGAGCTTATCCTGATAGCAACTATTACAGATGTTGGCATGGCCCTTTGGGAGAAGTAATTTTCCTCTTCTAGCCTGACAAAGATATATAAATATAAAAAAATGAAACAAAATTTGTGGGAAACATCTTGCTGGAAAGAGAAGAGAGAAAATAGAATGCTTTTAAAAACTCTCTTCCATTTGTTTAAAATGCTGTTTGCAACTCACTAAACCAATCTCCCAATGTTCAAGTGGCATATGACTTGCAGCTTGTCCGTGAATGAACAAGCACACACCCTTGTACACACCACAAACAGCTCAACTGGTTGAATCAGAGTCTTTGATCAGATGGAACAACACCCTGTTTTCAAAGGGGCAGCTGTGCAGCTTTGCATTCAATCATTTGTTCTGTGGACTCTTTGCTTTTCCTAATGCTAGCATCTGATGCCTCAGCTGGGCTCTGCCACCCTCTAACCCTGGACTTCTTTTATTTCAGTAGTGTTCCCGATTTTTTTCAACTAACAAAATATTATTCTTTTCTCTTCCACGATGAGTCCACACGATAACATTTCCACATATGCATCATTCCTGTGTTTGTTCAGTAGGCATACAGTGAGTATCTATAGATAATGAGAGATCACTGCTAAACTCTAGGTGAACAAATTTTTAAGATATCCTTTCTGTTTAAGAAATTAGAGTCAGGCTGAGAAGAGTGGCTAGGGCTAAGTTGAAAGCATAAGAACTTGTTTTTTGTTTAGTTCTTTCTTCTGTAATGATTGTTAATTTTTTACTTACACATTCACTCAGGTGTTCATTTTATTAATTAATAATAGTACTGAAACCTGTATTCCACCAATCACTTTGCTGTACCTTGGGGCGATATTGATAAGATGAACTGTGTATGCCCCAGGAACGAATCATCTGGTGGGGAAGGTAAACACTGATCAGTTTATCATTAGACATAACGTCACAGCCTTAAGCTGATGTGCTGAGGGTTAGGATGTGGGAAGCTGACTTAGAGTATGGATGGGTATGAGTGGCTACAGGTAAGAGAGTAACATATGCCCTGGGTGTGGTGGTGCACACCTGGAATATGTATCAGGTTTTGGAAGGCTGAAAAAGGAGGATTATTGTGAGTTCCAGGCCAGCCAGTGCTACGTAGTGATTTTGTGACCAGTGTGGCCTATATAGGAACACTGTTTCAACACACAAGGAAAGGCAGGGGAGGCGGGAGGAGAAAGATAAAAGTAGGAAGGGAGAGAGAGGGAAGAAAGTGAGATTGATATTTGAGTCAGACCTGGCTGATGAGTAGTCCTCACCTGGCTGATGAGTAGTCCTCACTTGGCTGAATGAGTAGTCCTCATCTGGCGGATGACTAGCCCTCACCTGGCTCTGAGATGCAAGTGTAGACACCTGGCATGGTCAACGGCTAGCTGCATTCTCAAACAGGAAATAGAGCAACTAGACACATTTACCTCTTAAACAATCAGTTTTTTATTTTTCAAAATAAAAATAACTAAATGCCCATCTACATAAGAACCCCGAAAACGTCACTATGTGTACACAGATCAATTCAGGGCAGTTCTCATACTGCCTCTTAAAGGAAGCTGAAACTCTCTCTCCCTGCGGCATGGCAACAGTTGGCATTTTACCTTCATACTACTGAGAAGAAAGAATCTAGTTATTCACGAAGACAGAAACAACCAGAATGACCTCAGCAAATATAGTTTGAACCTGTACCAGATAAATGTTTCCTCCTTTCCAGAGAATGCATGGCAGAGATGAGAGGAGAGAGGGTGGGTGAATCAGCGAATGCTCTGGCTTACCTGGCTGTGTCACTGCCACACACTGCGGGTATCTGGAAGATATTTTAAGTACATTGAAATATCACCCTAAATTTTCAGTCTGGTAATTCTTAAATGATTTTATATATATATTTGGTGTGTGTGCGTGCACATGCGCAGGTACCCACAGATGCCCAGGGAAGGTCCCCATAGGCCTCCAGAGCAGGAATTGACAGTTGTGAGCTGCCTGACAGGAGTTCTGGGAAACACAACCAGGTCCTCTGGAAGAGCAAGCCCTGTTAATTGCTTAGCCATCTTCTCATTTGTGAGAGATTCCTTGTTACCTTTGCAAATACTATTTACTTTCTCATTTCCAGTATACGTTGTCACAGTATTTATGTATTTCTTGGGCATAACAAAGATACACTCTTAAGAATGAATCAATATGCCAGCTGGTGGCACACGTCTTTATTCCCAGCACTCAGGAGGTGGAGGCAGGTGAATCTTTCTGAGTTTGCGGCCAGCCTGGTCTACAGAGCAAGTTCCAGGACACAGAGAAATCCTTTCTCAAAAAACAAAACAAAACAAACAACAAAAAATGAACTAAAAATGACAAATAGTCTGGAAGGTGGGTTAGTAGCGGTCAGGGCTGACCACATACTCAACAAGTATTTATAAAAACTTGGATTCAAACCCAGTCCCTTTGGAGAAAGTGATCTATTTGCCATCCATTTCATATTGGCATTATATCCTCTAATGTGGTTAATACTAAATTGTGACTGAGTTGTGACTCAAAGATAGAAGAGATGGTCAACTGCATGTCACACATATTTTTACACAATGAAAAACTGTAAGTATAGGATCTGACTATTTTCTAAGGGCAATATATGGGAAAGACAAAATTACCTTTGTATTTACAAGTGAACATGGGGTCAGCATCTTTAGTCATCAGGGGAATGTAAGGCTACAGGGTGCCCTCCACAGCTTGTGGGATGCCCATCACAGGAAGCACAGAAGCACTACACAGCAGGGACACTGAGGCTTTCAGACAGCTCATGGGGATGTAAAAACAGTACAGGCCTTTTAAAGAGTCTGGCAGTTCTTTCTAGCTTAAATTTGGACTCAGCAAACTATCCTAACATTCATGAAAGAATTTTCAATAATACAGAATTTGAAAAAATCAAAACGGCCTTCAAATGATAAATGAATAAAGAAAATATGATATATCCAGCCAGGCCATGGTGGCGCATGCCGTAATTCCAGCACTTGCAGAGGCAGAGGCATGTGGATCTCTGTGAGTTCTAGGCCAGGCCTGGTCTACAAAGTGAGTGCAGGACAGGCAAGGCTACCCAGACAAAACCTGTCTTGAAAAACAAAACAACAACAAACAAACAAAAAAGGCAAAAAAAGAGATATATCTAATTCAAAAACTAAAAAGACACTGCAAAAGTTAGAACAATTCAAATTGTTTCTAAAGTGTATTTTCAATATTTAAATACTTAAATATAATACTTAATACAAATTTTTTTAAATTTGTTCTTCAAATCCTGATTTGAAAGAACACTACTTTTTACAAATGTGTTTCTATACCTGTAAGTCCTAAACATCTAATCTCATCTCTAAAGTACCCATAAAATTAATTCTCTCCATTTTTTTTAACATTTTCCTTTCCTTTGGTTTATAATAAATCAAAAGCTATACTGCCTTGGTCACTTTTTTTTTGTTGTTTTTTGGTTTTTGTTTTTTGTTTGTTTGTTTGTTTGTTTTTGCTGTGAAGAGACATTACAAGAGACACTCTTTTTTTAATTTAAGAGTTTATTTTATTTTATTGGCATATATATTTATATTATACAGGTAAGTAGAAAAATTACATACAGCAAGAACCACAAAACATTCAGGGATCATATGAATGTTACACTCATGGTGTTTTGGCTAATTGCATTTGGCATCCTTGTGAAAAACATCTTTGCTATCCTTGGTGAGTCTAAAATTCTGAATAATATCAATATCTATCACATCTCATCCCTGTCAACTCAAAACCTCTATCTATACCTAAAACATCTTAACTCCTAAACATCTAGGTTAATTATAAGACTAAACTATCTGTTTTCAACCCCATCAGAGACTTGAGAAGGAATGGAACTTAATTACTTGAGTGAACCGGAAGTGCAGGTGAGCAGCTTCCAAAATGAGAAGGAAAAGAAAAAACAAGCAAACAAACAAACAAACAAAAAACCGACAGAGATAGTTTGCTGCCTGAACAGTCACCCCCAAAAGAAAGCATGCTTACAGTTTCAGAAAGTTAGTCCATTGTCATCATGCTGAGGAATGTGGTGTCACACTGAGCATGGTGCTGGAGATGTAGCTGAGAGCTATATATTCTGACCTACAGACAACAGGTGGGGGACAGCGAGAGATAGATAGATAGATAGATAGATAGATAGATAGATAGATAGATAGATAAATGACAGAGACAGAGAGACACAGAGGGAGAGACAGAGAAACAGAGACAGAGAGACAGAGAGAGAGAGAGACAGAGAGAGAGAGACAGAGAGAGACAGAGAGAGACAGAGACACACAGAGAGATACAGAGACAGAGAGAGACTGGGCCTGGTGTGTGCTTTTAAAACCTCAAAGCTCACTTCCAATGACATACCTTCTTTAACAATGCCACACTAACGAGATCATACCTCCTGATCCTTCTCAGGCCATTCATGAACTGAGAATACAAATATATGCGCCTGTGGAGCCAATTTTCATTCAAGCCACTCCCTGGTCCCCATAAGCTCGTAGCTGTATCATAATTAAAAATGCGTTCATTCAGTCCAACTTCAAAAGACCCCATAGTCTTTCTTAATCTTCACCTCATGTCAAAGTCCCTCTGGAAAATCAAAGTCAAAACGTAGATTACGTATTTCCAACACTCAATGGCACAGAATACATATTGACATTCAAAAAGAGAGGAAAGGGAGTGAAGTGAGGAAACACTGGCCAAGCCAAGACTGAAACCCAGCAGGGCAAGTTCCAAACTCTGCATCTCCATGTCTGATGTCAAAGGACTCTTCAGATCTCCAACTCCTTTTAGTTCCATCACTACCGCACTTCTCTCTCTTGGCCTGGCTCCACACCATGTCTACTGCTCTTCTTGGAAGGTCTCCAATGACCTTCCAACATCCCATGTTCTCTGACACAGTCCAGGCTTCACCTTCACAGCTTCACACAATGGCCTCTCTGGGCCTCCATGCAGGGGACTGCACCGTCGTATGCCTGGTCTCAGTGCCTTTCTTCATCTTGGAGGAAGATTCTGTAACTCCTTTCCTGTATCCTTGCTCGCTAAAGCTGAGGCTGCCAACTTCTGCTTGTGGGGCTGCAAATTTAGCCCCCTCTTGTATTATATTGCAGAAGATTTCAGTTGTTAATGGATCCCTTTTTTTAAAGCTTAGCTGGGTAGGATCTTGCCCTGAGATTACTAGGCCAGCCTGGTCTACAAAGTGAGTCCAGGACAGCCAAGGCTACCAGAGAAACCCTGTCTTGAAAAACAAAGCAACAAACAAACAAACAACAAGGCAAAAAAGAGATATATCTTTTATTTAGCATCAAACTAAATAAAATAGTTCCTTTAAACATCTTATCTCCTTGAGCACAGGGCTTGGCTCTAACCTGGTTGCTCGTTTTCTCCTCAAACTGCCCATTTTCAGTGTCTCTTTCCCTCACTTGCTTGGTTTTTATTGTAGACCTGCAAAAGAGTGAGCACTAATAGCCACGTGACCAGTCAATACCAGGTTGTCCTGAAATCTTCTCCGCCAGTGCTATTAACCTAAAACTCTTCCTAGCCCCCATCAGACTCTTAGGACAAGGGCAAAAAATAGCCTCATTTATTGATTTTTTACAAGAAGGTCACAGACCCCTCCAACAAGGTTACGCCTAGTTCAAAAAGGCGCGTCTCCTAATCCTTCTAATGTCTTCATATAGTTCACCAAGAGTGGATGCCCGAGGTCTCCCTCTAACTCCTGCACTCATATACTCGCTCTCAAAAACGGTTTTAAATTACACGCTGATCCTGGTAATAAGCAGTACAGTGGTACCATGCCGTTAATGATATTTCTCCCAAGACCCTTTTGTATGCAATACTTCCTTCTCTGTTTAAAATTTCATATGGTAAGGCAACACCAAAGTAGAATAAAGGATCTGGGGGGGGGGTCGTGTTTCATGGTAGGACACTTGTCTAGCATGTGTAAGCTGTGAGCTCAGCCCTCAGCATGGAAGGAATAATCCCTATATACTAACATGGTGTCTTAAAGCTAACTAACTAACTAACTAACTAACTAACTAACTAACTAACTAACTACCTAACTATCTACCTACCTACCTACCTACCTACCTAACTAACTAACTATCAAACAAACAAAGCTGGAGAGATGGCTCCGAGGTTAAGAGAACTGCAGGCTCTTCCAAAGGTCCTGAATTCAAGTCCCAGCAACCAAACGATGGCTCACAACCATCTATAATGAGATATGGTGCCCTCTCTTGCCACTGTATACATAATAAATAAACAATTCTTTAAAATACAAACAAAAACTATAATGTTATATCTTTAAAGTTTCTATATTTGTTTCATTTCTCATAATAGGAAGTACAGATACAGTCCTCTCACTGCCCTCCCCTTTACTCTGGATCATTTTTTCTGAGCGTGGTGTGTGTGTGGGTGTGTGTGTGTGTGTGTTATAATCTCCTTTGTGCTTTGACTTTCCTCCATGAACTCAGATGTGGTCTCTGATGAGCAGAAATACTTTGAGCGGCCTTA